>NW_020447563.1:53734-70341 GCF_003343035.1 Apteryx rowi
CTGCGCCAGGCGGGCCGGCGCCCGCCGCCGCTGCTGCGGGGGGCAAGGCGGCTCCGGGGGAACTGGGAGCGCAAGCCGCGTTTTGAGCAGTTTCGTCCGCGTGTGGCGCGATGCTGCTACCATTTCCCCACAGCGTCCTGAGCAAAGAGGTCATCCGCAAGCCAGAAAGCGTGCGCCGTGTTTATCCCTGCTGAAGCCAGCAGCCTCCGCATTAGCCAAGCAGCCGTCCCTGGTATGCTGACAATTTAAGCTAAAGAAGGAAAAAGAATTATGCTTAAAGAGACACTATAAAATGGTGTTGAGCCCGAGAATACGCTCATTTTAGGAAGAGAACCAGAGTTCATGGGACATGCACAGCGTGGTTGAAAGTGTGGAGCGAGCAGTTCAGCTCTGCGCCGGGGATCAAGGAGGAAATCCCATCAGGCAGTCGCCCTAAGACAAGCAGCAGAGCTCAGACACTGGAGCAGCAATGAAGCAGCCCAACGGGTGAAGAAGGAGGCCTGGAAACAGCAGGACAAACATGGAAGAAGCCTTTAAGCAGGTGCAGAGTTATCCTTCCTGAAGCTAGGTTGGAAACAGCTACCTCCCGTGTTCTGACCTGGCAAGAATTGGCCTGCCAAACACTTAAAACACATATGCCTTAATTTCATTGATCAGAAGAAAAATAAATGCAAAAGATTTTTTTTAAAGAGTTATTTAGTGTTTTTACATTACAGTTTGATCGCTTCAGCAGAGTAATGTTTTTCCATTCAGCATCTTTAGAAGGAATATTAAAGCATTTACCTGGGGTCGTATCATTCACTAATGCAAAACCCAAGAGATTGCTTTGGCAAAGCCAACAGAACTACAGCCTAGAAATCAACACCAGATAGGAAAGAGCAGTGCTCTGTCTTATAAAAGGCAACAAAAGAAATGCTGTGGGTTAAAGAACAGGAAGGAATATATATATATAACTCAAGGAATATAACTTTTTTTCAGAGATTCAAGTCTTAAGGAKACATCTCAGCTGCAATTCCTTTTCCTTATGAATTTGTGCTGTTTTTAAAAGCCTCCATTATACTCTGAAATTGCAACACTTTGAACTTTAAAAATACCAAAACACAAAACACTACGATCACATCTTTCCTCTCTGTCATAAGGGACTGTTTTTACTAGCTATGGCAGAAATTCAAGTTTATACCTCAGCCTGTCCCTCAGTGGCCAAATCCATGYGCTTCCAGATTGAAAGAAGGGCTCTAACACCTACTGATACTGTCCAAGTTCAAGTAAGGTGAAATTACAATTTCACCATATGTTTTGCCACACTCCACTCTAGAAAGATATTTTAGTCTTGCTCGAAGCAAGACGCCAACACAATTAAGGAATACTAACTAGCACTACACCCACTATTGTAACAATTTCCCCCTCATCCATAAATGGAACTGGCAACCTTCATATTAGATTTTCTTATAGAAAGAAAAAACCCAATGTAAGAAAAACAATGCTTGTTCCACTCTGCTGGAGCTTGACTCAAGTGAGTCTAGAAGACTTGTGACTGGAGAGAAAAAGCTTTGGAAAGGAATGAAAAAAAATTGTAAAGCAAGCCTAGACAACAGGGCTCATTGTTAAATAATTGGAGGAGACCTACCAGCACCAACACTACCTCATTTTGAAATACAGCTTGCTGATGATAACAAGAGACAAACTGAATAATTACTGTTATCACAATTCAGGAAGATGCATTTATTCCATGGTACTAATGTATCTTCTAGAAGGAGAAGGAAAAAAAAGAATCTCCTAGCTCTGGAACTAATGAGCATACCATACATTCCCAAATTGAAGCATATGAACTATACTCAACACCATACAAGGTATTTATCACCAGAAAAGCCAGAAGTCCAACAGATACCATCATACACCCACTAAGCACATGGTCTGAAAAACAAATTCAGAAGCAATACTGTTCAGCACCTCACAGTCAGTCCAAAAAGGAGAAGAATTTTCCTCAATACAGTAACCTTCAAATTAGCAAAGCAACTGTTTTATTGAATTCAAGCATTCAGTTTGAACATTTTAAGCAGTCGTTTATAAGCAAGATCTGGGTCTATTCTGAACGCTCAATACTAAGATATCCTTTTGTAAAGGACTTAGCTACTCTCTTTAGAGGCACGAGTTTTCACTAGACACTGAGCATGTAAAAAGACAGCTTGCTAACAATATATAGCTCTATAGGTGTATTTGTTTATAGCAGYTGAGCAGGGAGCTAGCAAAATATCTTAAGTTATTCAGACCCTTTAGAGTCCCACACAAGAAAATACATACCCCTTCCTGTTTTGTGAATAGGTTGAGGCAGTCAGCCAGGGCATCACAAGTTTCCTGGGATACTTCAGAGACCACATCAACTTTTTGCAGGAGGGGAGAAGATATTCCTGAAAGCATCAAGACATTAAGAGCTTTAGGAAGGACACTGTAAACCACAGGATACTTTCCCTATTTTCTCCTCTAAATAACACAAACATAACATTTATATTCTACATGAGGGCTGAAGCACTAAGGTCTGTATGAGGACAAGCAAATGTAGCACTGAGAGAAAGCAAGTTCCCTCTCTTGCATCCTTTCCCAAGTATTGGTATAAAAAGCACATGAATAGATCAAGTCTCTCTTTCAACACGGCTTGGAAAGCAGAGGAGGTAAGCTATGGCAGCAACACACTGAAAGACTGACTAGCAGCAGTCTCTCCTTTTAACCTTCTAGATTTAAAAGCCTCAGAGCTGCCAGGAGCCAAAATCCAAATACAAGGATACTGCACTGGTTTAATATGAACTAGTGTGGGAAGTGCAGTTTTTTTGCCTTCTGCCATTGTGTAATACAGGAGAGAAAAAGCTTACCACAGTGGAGTTGGAAAATTAGCTTAGAAAAAAACAGACTGGGAGCAACAAGGACACTGGTCAATAAAAGGGGAAGGAGGCCTTATTTTCATGGAGTCATCTCCAGGATAAGCAATGCAGCTTCCATAGCAATGCCACCTCATAGCCTGACCTGTATGACTTTCTGAACAAGGCTGTGTGTCTAGAACCAGAAGCACATTATCATAAATATTAAATAACTACCAGCTGATTGGGCTGAGTTCATCTTTGAAGTTTCTGTGATGTGCAGCAATTCCTCAGAAGTTAGTGCTGGAAATTCCAAAAACTGTACTTACATTTGTACAAGTATGAAAGTAAGTAAAGTTCAGGTTGTTGCTKCACACATCCAGTCATAAAACCAAGTGATGAGCCATGAGCTTCCACATATTAAAGATGTGGAAGAGACTGTGCCTGTGGCAAGCCTGTCACACATGCCATTCTCAGGTAGCATACTAGCTGCAATAAAAGTAAGTGTCTAGGAGCTCCAGCCTCCAGCTCGACACTATTTAGTAATATAGATAGAGTCTAGCACTAATGCGCTTCAGGTTGATGTTGCAGCAATTGAGATTAAGAGCTCCAGTGATGATAGTTTTATAATAGCTGTGCATTTATTTTGCAATCATAGTGTTTGTGCAGTCCTCAAGACACAGTACGTTTCCAAATACTACTTGTTGCCTTTGATATCAAAGCTCACTACTGACTGAAATTTGGAGTCCCTATTTACAGCAGCTATCAAGAACAGCTAGCACCTCTAGATGGAGGGCAGCACACTGAATGCTGGAGTCATTTTTTATTTGTAATAAATACCATGCATAAATCTCAAAGAATCCTGGATTTTGAATAGCATATGGGAAGGCAGTTAAGACGAGAATTTAAAATATCTTCTAGCCCCAAGATGCCCATTCTGATTAATCTAAAGCTTTCAGAAGCTCCGCATGGAAGGCCTTTTAGCTCAGAAATTTGCATTCCTCTGGAAGGAACTAGAGGACTCAAATACTTTAGACAGGCCATGCCAACCCAATGTACTGATCAGAGAACTGGGAGAGCTACAGCAGAGTTTTCTGTTGAGACTTACAGGGACTCAACATGAAGCTGGAAACAGTTTGTCGACACATCAAGTTACAAACATTCACTGGAAGGAAGATAGGAACTTACTACTGCTATTGGCTGAGACTAACAGTTTCTTGGCAAAAGACAGTATCTGTTTTTGCTTTACTATGGATTTTGGTTATTCAGGTTCCATATTTTTTAGAAAAGCCAAAAAAAAGAGCGTAGGTGTCCTCACTGGCTCTTCAGGACAGCACTATGGGGTTGTATCTACCAAATGGGCTTTATCTACCGCAATACTAAGTTTCAAACTGTTCTTCATCAAGAATTCAGTTTTAATGTATTATTAATTACAAATGCTTCCCAATACAAGATTCACATGTGTTACAAAACCTTACTTCTCCTCATGAAGTCAAAAAATTCAGCATACCCAATTAGTGCAAGTTAGGTTAACATCACACAGTAACTGACCCTACTAACATACGGAGAAAATCTGTATTTTAGACTCCATTTGGGAGGGTGCAGGAGTGGAAGGGGGGGAGGTCAAACCTTTTTCCTCCCCAAACTTCTGTTCTGTTACAAGCTACAGATTTGCACAGATAAACAACTTGCACTCTAGTTTGAGCTTCCTAAAGTTTAGCCACAACAAGTAACTAGGACTCAGTTACAAAAGAACAACAGTTAAATGTGCATATAGAACTACCTTATTCTCCTTTATGTGTTTAATATGTGGGCAGGTTTAGGGCATTAAGCGAAGCAATAGTTCTAATCTTTAGCAGCTTGATGTTTATGTTATTTTTAGGCTGTTATGCTGCAAAATCCCAGACATGTCAATTTAAGAGTTACCATTTAAAATGAAGCCTGAGAAATTCAAATCTGGCATAAAACTCATGGCAGATGACTGTGGAATATATCCCATCACATCTTACCTCCAGTTATATAGTTTTATAATTTCACTTCACACCCTGTTTATCATGTGTCAGCTTTCATTGTTTCTACTCACTATAACACAAGTTATGAGCGGGAAGCTACAGTGAGGCAGCTAGCTCTTTGTACCTTGCAGAGCACATTTATGGTCTGCAAAAAGCCACCAATTACAGATTTTCAAAGGCCTTGATGAAAGTGAAGCCCTACCTCATAATCCTATGATACTATCTAATAAGAGCTATATTTAAGAGAAATTTCACTACATTTACAGCCCCAATAAAATTTTTCAGTCAAAGTACTCACTAGTTGTTTCTCTGAATCTGAAATCTTAGTTCTTATAATTATTTAATTTGAATCTGTTTCAATAAGGAAAACAGACCTATATCTGCAATCTCCTGAAAATTGAATTTCAGTGAAGTTACGGCATGTGCTCCTTAAAAAGGAGAATGAGTTGCCTGGTAACAGATAGCATTTTATAAAACTAAACAGTTTTACCTTTTGTAGCATTCAAAGATTTAACCATTGCAAGGAAGTCTGAAATCTCTTTGTTGAGTCTTTGTTGGCATGCTTGTGCTTTCTGGAAGAGAGAAAAAGGCACTTCTGAAATAGTTAAGTATATATATTCTCATATCTATCTATCTATCTATATACACACACACATGTATACAAACACACATTTCTCTTAAGTATACTGAAGTTTTTATATCTGGAGAGCACTAAACATTAACAAAGAATCCCAATTAAAGAGACTGCTACATTAAAACTGAAAAGAGTTACTTCAAGTACCTTCAAAGACACGCAAAGCCAACAGAAGAATCATGTGCATTATATAACTGACCAGCTTTTGTTTAAATTAGCATTGCAAACCAAACCCAAAAGCTATGCTGAAGATTCTATTTTTCCAGTTTTCTCCCCCTTTTTAGTTAAAAAGTTTGAAAATCCAGGAAAAGCCATCGCTTGAAACAACTGTACTTTTAGAGACCAGTACACAGTCTTCAAGCACTAGGGATTTCACAGCACAAGTTTTTAAAGATCTAATAAAGTAAGCTTAGCAGAACAAGGGCAGTGTTATTCACCCATCATTGACCTTATAAGATGCTGCTTCTCCAGTAAAAACAAAATTAGTGCAGTGGCATTTTAATTTATGAGTAGACACTAATGCCAGCTATGGACACTTGAAAGTTTATTCACCATGTTATAGTCAGCYACCTCAAAAAGATAAGCAGGACATTTTTCTATACAGAATTACATTTGGAAGCACTTATATTAGCTTGTCTTTTCCATTTTATTGTTGGGCAGGATCTTGCCACAAACCATGAAGCACAGAAGTGACTGTAGACTTTGTAGTTGTGTGAACTTCAAAAGCCAGGCTCTGGACCTGTCCATTAGCTAGACATACACTCAAGGAAGCACATCCTGTTGAACATATATCCCCCTTTCCAGATGCATTATGACTGGCTTGTTCATTGTATGACATGATTTGAACATATAGAATTCTTTTGCAATGCTGTAGTCTTTCCTTTTGCAGGGAAAGACAGCAATAGACAAAAGTCTCAATACCTGCAGACCAGTGTACATGAGTGATAGACTTCAGAGCCTATCACTTCTTCTAAAAGGCCCTTTGATGTGTGGATACCGCCACAGAACTATCAGGTCTATTTTCAGCAGCAGTCAAGAAGACAATAGCATTAGAAGGGGAAAAGAACAGCATTGACATAGCATAAATCCATATCATATTATCTTAAAAATAGCCAATTGCAAGATAGGAGTTAAAGTTCGCCACTCAGCACATAACTGATTTCTACTCACTACAGCACAACAAAAGAACTGGAAGGCACCAAGTCCTCATCAGGCAGCAGGCTGCAAACARCAAAAGCTTTTCTCTAAGCTACACACAATGATACAGTATAGATTCTTGCAGCAAGAAGCACAGGACAAAAATATAAATTGAAAAAAAAGAAAAAGCAAAAATCATCGACCACAGATCCAGTGGCATTAAAGAGAACATCTAGTTGATGCCTCAGGTTCAAGAAGTCCCAAAACACTGGACTGGAAGAAGGCAGAAAGTCATTCTATACTTCCCCTGTTTGTTTTACTCTCTTAGACATCTACTGCGCTCTGTTGGTGATTAGCTATCACCTTGGAGGACTTCTAGTCTGAGCTGCTATGGCTACTCTAGCATTCTTAACTCAAAGTGAAGGAGAAATAAGAGAGATTTGTAGTGCTCATTTGTAGCCATGGTGGAGGGGAACATGCAGAGAAGGTATTTTGTAAAGGCTTAATTTGAACTGACAGTGACTTGATACCTATAACAGTCACACTTTTATTGGTCTTGAAGTTGGGGGGGAAAGGGAAGAGGAGGAGAAAGATCTGTGTGCTGAAACATTGTCCATGCAGTTTTACCAGGGAGTGACATGTTTTGGCACCTTCGTATGCCTTCATTGAAGCTCAGATGCAAATGTGTGAAGATTAGTGGAACTGTAGCCTCTAACAATAGAGGAGGCTGTAACACTAAAGGCTACCAAGCAACAGGAAGGGATTCAGCAAAACACTTCTTTCAGCAGTTAAAAAAGACAATCCTGAGTTTCTAGTCAAACTCTTGGGCCTGCCTAAAGGCTCTTCTGAATTTGCTTGAGAAAGTCTGAATATTCTCTTTTTTACATTTACAATAATCCAATCTGCCTTCAAATGGTCTGAAGTTATATAACTGTAAGGCATCAAAGATAATGGTAAATAACCTATCAGAACTCTCATAAGATTGCTAAAACATAACATACAAGATCACACACACTACTAGAGCATCTCTTCCACAAAACTGAGGTTGTTTTGAAAGTTAAGTCAGCTGCAGTATTGAAGTACACACTAGTATTTTGGATCATCCCTTTTACAGTTTCCCCACACAGCAGCAGACTGTCAAGAAGCCTTAAAAAAAAAAAAAAAAAAAAAAGGTTTGAAGTTCTCCTACACTGTTTCTTCTAAGTTTCAGTTCAAGTTACTTATACTTCCATTCCTTCTAGCCCCTTTCAATCCTGGACAAAACGGGGACTGAGACTGCAGTGAACTGAAGAAAGAAGCTGGCATGTGAACTGTGTACCTGTTCTACTCCATGAAGCATCACAAATGTGTTTCTACAGAAAATACTTCTATTTCAAAGACAGCTGACTGAGGAAACAGTCATTAAATGTTACTTCTGAAGTTTATTATGTCAGTTTGTGCAATTAAGTTTTATAACTCAAGTTTTTCTTGAAAAGAAGCCTATCAAGCCCAGTGCCAGGCAATTTGGGGGCCAAGAGCAGGCTTCTGTGGAGTGTTACCACAGGGTCCCAGTGTGTTGAAGATAAATCACATGATAAACAGCAGGACTGCACTGACACAACCTGCTGAATAATCCAGAACTCAGCTGCAGAAGATGACTGGCAGAAACTGCTGAAGCAAGTAATTACTGAGTTCTCCTAAGGCCCACACTTCTTGGCAGCCCCTTCTTCAGTGGACTGCTGGGAATTGCCAGCACCAGGTATTCTCCCATCTCCCTTCTGCCATGAGCTATTTCAAGTTCTTCCTTTTATATCACAAGGTATGGTACAAGTGAATTGGTGATTTTTGTGTTGCAGTGTCAGAAATTTTGTTTATATATACTTCTAAACCCTTTCACTTCAAGGTGAAGTAGGGCAAAGAGCAAGAACCACAGGTTGGATACTAGAATAATCAAGAGACTCATTCCCCATTGGAAGTCTGAAGAATCACTGTACAGAGGACCTGATGTGACCTGGGGTGTTAAAGGCTGACACCTAAGCTGTTTCATTGTCTGTTTTACAGAGGTACATATAGCTGAAGGTTACATTTGGTCACACCAAGGCTAGAGAATAACGAATTAAGTACATGAGGCTCCCTCTCCTGGCCAAGAGTCTAAAACAGTTTTCTACCTTGCAGTAGTACTGATAGAAGTGAAAAAAGCAACTCCTGTAGCTATGATAAACATGCCATTTTATACATACAGTCTGAACAGGAATATATGACAGTAAGCACTGCAAATACAAACAGCATTTATCTATCTACAGGAAGAAAGAATCATTACTTTTGGCCAAAAGTATACTTGAGTATTCCAACACAAACCAGTATTAAATCTGCAACTGCCTAGATGCATGAGCCAAGTACTCAGCACATACTTTCAGAGTTTCTTGAAGGTCCGTAACAGATACTGTATCATCTTCCTCATCATCACTACTGAGCTGTTCCTGTGTGCAGTAGTGAGTGCTATATGCAGAGTGGTCTTCTATTGCTTCCAGCCAACCCTGAACAGAAAAGAGACAGTTAAAATATGTTTCCACAGTCGCACCTGAAAGGCAACAGTAGACATGAAAGAAAACGAATTAAAGTGTTCTATTGACATGAATAAGATACTCAGTAGTAACATGAGACACCTTAAAATTAGGAGAAAGTAGACTGCTAAAAATTGTAACATATCATATTCAAGATGAGATACACAGTGGCCAGAGTGCTGCCTAGGACTTGCTTGATCAGACTTTAAACACAAATGCCACATACCTCTCTAAGCTTATCCCAGGTTACATAATTAATCGATGTCACTCTTAAAGAAACACTGTAGGGAATTATTTTGCATTTTTTGCTTTCTGTTCGGACAGCAAGGTCCCTGTGACAAAGTCTGCCTTCTTATGTACGACAAACTGTTTGCAAAACTAAGCACTACTGTAATAGAGGAGRTAGATTCTTCTCCTCCTGTTGCCTCCACCCCTGCATCATCTCTAGTTACTACACCTATAGAGGTACACAGTAATAACTACACTACAAAAAAGCCCGGGGGGGGGGGGAGAGGTCATTCTCTTGTTTCAGATCCACTATTTTTTGAATATCATGTATTAGCTCATCTTAGAGCTTGGCTAAAAGTAGAACATATCATTAAAACCTTTTTTGTTTGGGATAACAAATTATGAAAGAAAATGCAACAGAAGGAAGTTGCAATTAAAAAAAAAAGGAAGTTAGACTAGGGGGCATAATACAGGAACAAAGCTGGAAAACAAGGCACAAATTTTAAAGAGAATGACATGCTATGTAGTCTATAGCCATGCTAAAAGATTCAAAACATGCAGTTATGTCACCCCATCCTGATGTTCAAGATACTGAACCCACTACTTAGGCATCCATAGTTAGCTTTGCAAATTATTTTTTATTATAGAAGTTATTACATCTTAAAGCCTTTAATAGAGAGTCACTATTACCTCTCTAGTTTGAGGAGGAATGTTATTTTTAGGGATCTTGAAACGATGAACAGTGTCATCAAAACATCTGACGGAAAAGAAGCAACTATCTGTAGATTTTACCTAGAGTGATGGGGAGAAGTGGCAAAAATGAGTTTAATGAATCTGGGGAAAAAAAAAAAGACAAAACTGCTGTTAAAGTAAGCAAAGTAGAAAATTACTGTCAACTCTGAAGTTTTTGCTTCAGTTTTGATGCAAAGCAAGTACAGTTAACAAGTAAAGAAGCTTTAGAACAGTTTTGCAAAGCATGCTGCCTTGCACTTTGCTACCTCATGGATGAAAATACCGAGGTTCTTTAGGTCAAGAAATATTTGCACAGCAACCCTGGATTCAGACAGTTTCAACAACAGTGCAAGACAACCTAGATTAAGGAATTATAGATATAGAAAGGCAAGAATCACTTTCTATATAGCAACAGTATATATAACTATAGCTTAACAGAGAATTTGTGGTGCCAATACATAGAGCTATGACAAGTTAGCTAAAGAAGAAAGTACTGAAATGATCCTAAATTCATTCTCCTTGAACACTTTCATCTTCCTCTGCATTATATACCCTTCTTTCCCTCCCATACACTTATGTGATGAGAAGGTCTGAGATAATTATTCTTTGCCTGGACTGTCACACCTGGCTTGTTTTTGCTCTGTCTTCCATCCATCCCTTCCAAAAGAGAATCCCATAAGCATGACTGAATTTCATTGTAAGAAGGTTTTCCAAAAGTCACTTTCAAAATTTCAGTTCTCTGAGATATACTTAAGTTACATGTTCACTCACAAGTAGCYAGTGCAAGTTACAGGAGGAACTAAAGTTTTGTTACTCTGCATCACACAGTTCAAACAGCCATTTTGTACAACTGAAGAGGCATCCTTTATGGAAGCCTTATGTTTATTTATATCCTCAAGACTGGAAAGAGATGAAAGAGCTAAACAGTCACTTTACATATTGAATTACTTTGCTTGATAAGAATGACAAAGCATTTCTCACAACAGCACAAGCGTTTTTTTTAAAAAGGCATGCTTACCAACCTAGCCAAAGATTTCATTGACTACGTACAGAACACCATCACATACAAAAACAGTAATTACAAGTCTCATCTCACTTCCTACCGTGCAGACAGCTTGTGTTAGATGCTTGCATCCCTGACGATGATCATTATTTACTGCATCAGCTCTTTGAAAGAAAAAGAGATTTAATAATGTGAAGAAGGGAATTACTTAACTCATTTATCAGAAATTTAAACACAGAACTTACTGTCTCCGATACCAGGAAAGGACTCCATGTTCTAGTACTACCCAGTACAGTTTCCAACCAAAAAATCGTGAGCTCTAAAAGAGAGAAGGTTAACAGCTGAACAGTTGCTATTCACAGTAAGTTTGATAGCTTGAAGACCATTACATAAAACTGGCTCTCTTTAGGACATTTCAGGCGTTACATATTATCTTGGTGATCACAACAATCTGAGAATACTTTATAATTACAGTATTTTCTTTTTTGGAAGTTAAAAAGTACCTAAAGACAAGGTTTTGTTGATCTTGCTGTTCAGTAGGAACTGAAGTATTAAAATACTGCATTTTTTAATATTAGAGGGGTTGCTAATCACAGCACAGTTACACTTCATACAACAAAATGAGAAACAAAAAAACACGTTAAGAAAGCTAACTGCAACATTTTACCTTTTACAAGCATTAATACATAGGTCTCATTTAGAAAACAGTTCCTTATTTTACAATTGTGTGTGCGTATATAGGAAAATTTACACTGAAGAAAACTTCAGAATGTCTTCAAAGATTCCACAGAGGAACACCAAAATTAGGTGCTCATGTGTAAGATGGAGAAAATTTTCTCTTTATTATAAGGGGAAAAAAAGGAAAGTTGCTTGAAGATCAGAGAAAAACAAGTATTTGATTTATATCTTCCCTGTAAGTTTTTAAAAATCTGATAGAAGGTTAACTTGTAGCAAAATGTTAGTCAAATAAGTTAAAGATTTAAGACATCTATGCAGGAGAGGAAAGAGCATTCTGCCCATCATACAGATAGGGTACAAAACTTTACCACAGTGAAAATATGCCACAAAAATTACCCTCCCCCCCAATAAGTCAGATGTATTTTAGGGACTGAGGTTTTTAAGATCAGAGTGACCTGAATCTAGTTACTGCTCCACTTTGGCCAGCCCATCTATAACTTATCCAATTATATCCCATTATAACTTATTCTAATCAGAATAAAAGTTAAGTCATCTAGCAAAGGTATTACTGAAAACCTCCTTCATCTATCAACTGTAACTTAAGTATGTAAAATAACTTATTGGGAAATACCATAAGCTTTTTTTCAGAAAAGGAAGTAAAACATACCTTCCATAGGAGACCTTCATATCGTCTCAGGGGTTTGTTGATAACCTGCATAGAAATTAAAGCTTTTATAGAAATAGCTCCAACTAGCCAGTCTTGGAACGCAGTGTTTTAAATGGATACAAAAGTGCCTACCTTTCCAGTTTTACCTCCCAGTATCTGTTTCATTTCTGCACCTTGGGCTAGATCAAGGGGTGTTTGATCTGTTTAGTAACCAAGACAAGGCATGAGAATTTGATGCAAATAAACTTAGAGGCACTTAATTTTTAAAATAATCTCTCTGACACTGTGCATATCCACTAAAGTTTGGTCCTACAAGCATCTGAACTTACTGGGGATGAGAAACAAGCTTCTTAGGTGGAAGATGAAAAAGGTTCTTCAGTGCACTGAACTGCCCTTCAGTTCTACTGGAAGTATAAGGGGCCTTTGTTCTTAGTTATTTAAGATAATTTTTAGCAGTTCAGCTATGTAAAAAAATTCAGAACATTCACAAATATCAAGATAGAGACGTCTTAATAATGATAAGTATACAGTCTGCATAACATCTGTGTAAAGTCTTCCCGGATTTGCTTTCACTATRATCCTTCTTCTGAAGAGTTACTTGTCTGTGCCAGGCCTTCAATCCTACCAATCTTTTTGTTTGTTTATCCATGTCCAATATACAATGTTCAGTATCAAGAAAACAAAAACCACGCAATTATCGTGGTTAAGAAAAAAGGCAGGTGAATTTTCTAGGAATGGTCAGTTAAGAGTTGCAGCAAAATACTTATCACACAAGCTTTTCATTTTCTTAATTATCTTGCAATTTAGTCACTGTCAGGCTTCCTTTATTAGCAATACAAGATTTGTAAAGCACCATAAGATTTTTCCTAAATATTAAATGCTAAGTAACATAGCTTACAGAGGCTTTAAATTTCTGCCTTTTCTTAGCACTTTACAGACTTTCATTTGGTACTCACCATTTTTGTTTCTTATTTTGGGATCTGCTCCATTTTTCAGAAGTTTTAAGGCACAGTGCTTATGGGCACRGTATGCTGCACAATGCAACGGTGTATTTCCCATCTGATCTGTACAGTTGATATCAGGAGGTTTTGGCTTGTTTAACTGAAAAAAAAACCCAAAGTTTTGTTTACTCCCCAGATGCCATGTTCATTCTTTTGGCTGTTAACTACTCCTAAACCCAAAGAGCACTTCAGTGTAGACCTGGCAATGAAGAGGGCAGGTAGTGAATGTTATGAGAAGGGCAAGAACTACAACAATCAAGCAAGATATTCAGCTACAGTAGGGGACTTCCTACATCCTTTCCACCTCTGCTGCACAACTTGGAAATATTTATATTGTTAAGTTACACAGTGCCGGAGAACATTCCCCAGCACTACAGTTCAGTCATCTACATTGCTAGATGTCTAACTATTACGGAAACTTTCAAGACTAGAGCAGCTATGAAATTGAGAAGAAAAAAAAAGGTTTGGGAAATTGCCCCTTTTCTTGTCAAGAACATTGTTATTAAGCATGGTGCTATTAAACCCCCTAAAATACTACTACACTTCTGCTCAAATATGTGACTATCTGATGTGTACATTCAATATCAGCCATTAAAATTCAGCTTCCAAACAGGACTGTCTTAATAGAAAGACTAAGTTGCTTTTCAGCAGTTTTAAGAGACTAAATTCACAGGTGCATGGCAAAAATCTTAGAGAAACCCGATTTCAGTCTTCYGCATGAGCCATATGCTATATTAGAGAAATTACTCAAAAATAACAGGATTCCCACAGCAGCAATTTAAGTCAGCATCAACACTAACCACCTTAAATGTGCTGCAAAATAGTTCGTCCTAAAGGATAAACTGCTACAGCTGGGAAGAGAATATAAGTCATAGAGAGATAGTTTGTAGAAGCATAACCTCATTAATATTAAGATCTTAAATACTTGAGTTCTTGAGTGTTCTTAGGTTTTAATTCTTTCGGACCAGCTGTTTTACAACTGTCTTATCTCTACCCTTCCCAACTCCCTTCCATCAACACCTTTTAAGCCACATCCCTGTGCTTTCAGCAGCTTATACCTTGCATAGTTTCACTGAGCTAAAAGTTCTCCAGCCATTTCAGTAAGCGTACAGTAAGTTTTTGAGAACTCACAGGAAGAACACAGTTATTGGCTTTGTCTCAAGGCTAAAGAACTCGGGTTAAGATTCAGCTACTGAACGTCTAGCTTTTGGTAGCTAAACATATTGTGATCTAATGAGAATCTTGACAAGAGGGAAAAACAAGAGCCACCACCAGTATTCGACTTTAAGAAAATACATCAGAAGGAGCAGCTAGAAGATGAAAGTGCATGCAGGGAAAGGGCGGGGGGGGAGCCTGAAGTTCAATGAGAAGGTTTAGAGAAACTATACCATTACATCATCTCTTCCTAAAAATTGTGTTAAAAACAAACAGTACAATCTTTTTATTGGTAAAAATATCAAAATAAAGGAGAGTTAACGATAAAGAGGTATCTTACAAGTAAGTGAAACTCTGCTCCAAAAGCAGGGCAGTAGAGAACAAATTCTGGTATATTAGGTCTCACAATAAAGTAGACTAAAGCAGCTAAAGATGTTTCATGAGCACAGTAGCTTGTAATTAAAAAAATTACACCAGAAGCAGAAAGTCCTGAACATCAGCAGGCAAGTGTAAGGAACTCTCAAGATGAAGGGCAGTTCACAAGAAGCACTAACTGAAGGATAGGAAAGTCAGAGAGGTTTATACCACAGAACTATTTTGAGGTGGAAAAAGTTCTTCAGACTTGCTCAAGAGTCAGCAGGAGTTTTAAAATTTTAAATGCTCACAGGTCCAAGTATTCACCTAGAGATTCCCAAGAAAAAACTATATAAATTTACTGAATTATTAACTGGCTTAAATCCAGCCTCCAGGTCACCAAAGAGCGCAGCTAACAGAGGCAGCGAACAGACGCAGCAGTTTGCGCAGCAGTGTTTGGGCTCTGACTAGAACTTGAGGATCTTGTTGGAAGTTGTGGGCTTTCTGAGGACCCCCGAGGAACTAGCAGGTGATTGCTGTGAACAGGAAAGGGGAAGCCAGGCAAGGATAACTGCAGGAGGCCTTGACTTCTCCTGGGAAAAGCTCGTGGGAAAAGCTCTAGCTAGGAGTGGCTGCTGCTAACGAGCTCTCTTGGTGCCCCTAACCAAAGAGAGTTGGGGCCTTTGATCCCAGTGGCCCTTGATTAGGGCGGTCAAGCACCCTCTTAGGCAGTGCTAGGGAGAGGCCTTTATAAGAGCCAGGCCTAGAGCGCAGCTCCCAGAGCGCAGCAGTTCGCGCAGCAGTTCACGCAGCAGTTCACGCAGAAGGGCACACGAAGGTACCTTCGTTTCTGATCCCTGTAGTGTACTCTTCCTCAGGTATGGTCGTGACACGCCGCACAACGCGTTCCCCAGTGGCTGTTGGAGTTGCTGTGTCAGAGGCTGCGACCCAGACTGACCCTCTGACAGTAGATGCAGCTCTACAGGTCTCAGGCTGCAGGGAGTGCTTGGGGCCTCTCCGGGAGGCCTGGGCTGGCAGCCAGCTCTCCTGCAGGAGGTGTGCTGCTGTTGRCGAGYTGTGTYRTCAGGTAAGGGAGTTAYRGGAGGAGGTCAGTAGGCTGCGCAGCATCCGRGAAGCRGAGCAAGAGATAGACAGGGTATTTTCGGAAACTGTACAGCTTCAGGAGTCCCARCCCCCYGCAGCAGTGGAGCTGCCGGAGGGCTCTGTKCCGTGTGAAACGGTACATCATAACAYCRTAGAAGAAGGCTAGAAACTGGTCACTGCTCGTGGGAGGAGAAAGGCTCCTACTCCTCCCGAAGACTTGCAGCTGAAGAACAGRTTTAGYRCCCTCCAGGATGAGGAGGAGATGGGCATGGCTGCAAGGGAAGTACCTGGGACAACAGACCCTGCGCCCTGCCGGAACGCCCGGAAGAAGCGGCGGGTGATTGTTGTGGGGGACTCCCTGCTGCAGGGGACGGAGGCAYCTATCTGCCGACCTGACCTCATGTCTAGGGAGGTTTGTGGCCTGCCAGGGGCTCGCATGAGAGACATCATAGAAAGACTGCCAAGGCTTGTCCACTTGTCAGACTATTACCCACTGCTGCTCTTCCA
>NW_020447564.1:0-26289 GCF_003343035.1 Apteryx rowi
AGCTGCACAGTCTCCGAAAATACCCTGTCTATCTCTTGCTCTGCTTCTCGGATGCTGCGCAGCCTACTGACCTCCTCCCGTAACTCCCTTACCTGACAACACAGCTTGTCAACAGCAGCACACCTCCTGCAGAAGAGCTGGCTGCCAGCCCAGGCCTCCCGGAGAGGCCCCAAGCACTCCCTGCAGCCTGAGACCTGCAGAGCTGCATCTACTGTCAGAGGGTCGGTCTGGGTCGCAGCCTCTGACACAGCAACTCCAACAGCCACTGGGGAACGTGCTGTGCAGCGTGTCACAACCATACTTGAGGAAGCAGACACCACAGGGAACAGAAACAAAGGTTCCTTCGCGCGCCCTTCTGCACAACTGCTGCACAAACTGCTGCCTCTGTTTGCTGCGCTCTAGGCCTGGCTCTTATATAGGCCTCTCCCTAGCACTGGCTAAGAGGGTGCTTGACCACCCTAATCAAGGGCCACTGGAATCAAAGGCCCCAACTCCCTCTGGTCAGGGGCAACCCAGAGAGCTCGTTAGCAGCAGCCACTCCTAGCTGGAGCTTTTCCCACAAGCTTTTCCCAGGAGAAGTCAAGGCCTCCTGCAGTTGTCCTTGCCTAGCTTCCCCTTTCCTGTTCACAGCAATCACCTGCTAGTTCCTCGGGGGTCCTCAGAAAGCCCACAACTTCCAACAAGATCCTCAAGTTCTAGTCAGAGCCCAAMCACTGCTGCGCAAACTGCTGCCTCTGTTCGCTGCCTCTGTTAGCTGCGCTCTGGGAGCTGCGCACCTATGCTGTTATGGGTCCAATTACTGTAACATCCTATCACCTAACCACAGATCCTGTGCTTATTCACACAACAGTTATGTGAGGTATGGAAGTACTGCCACTCACAGTTTACATTTCTGCCATATTTACATACATGTACCTGCAATCTCCTACGTGTAAATGATATGTCTTAGATCACACAGGAGCACTGTGGTCAAACCGGGAATAGAACCGTCATTTTCAGCCTCTGGCTATTATACTAAACACTGGATTCTCTTTCATTTCGTGTACAGCACATGGAAAAGATAAACAGGAGTTTGGCAAGGAACACCCCTGGCCCCTGCTTTTTCTGAGGCCATCAGGCCATTTCTGGCTATTTTCTGATGCTAAGTTACTGTTTGTCTCCCTCCTGCGGAGTTTCTTATTCCTTTCTCTGGAGCCACAGGTACCTGTTACTGTCAAAGACAAGGTGGACAATGGTTCCTCAGTGGGCCTCGTTCAAAATACCCCTGGGTGATGAAATTGGGGCATACTATTCAACTTTGTTTCAGTCTGTCTATGCATGCTCCAAGTGTAAACACTAGCTCACTACTGGCAAAGCTTACTATCCATTTTAGCTTTCTGTCTGGACTTCATTAGAATGGGAGTACTCAGGAGAGACAGCAAAAAGGTCCTCATTAGAGGTAAGGGCACTAAAATCTGTCCTTTAACCATTTAACATCTGAGTTTTCATCAGTGCTCTGATCTCCTATTTTTCCCCTCTGATTTTTTCACCATGATGTTCGTCTAGAAGTAACTACACACTCTTGCAGTGATGTGATCATATGTGTTTTGCTTTGCGTAGGTCCATAGAACAGGTCAGAATAATACAAAGTTTTGCATCATGATTTCAACCTGTGCTATCAGTGTTGGCTCAGGCATTCCTGCATTACTATGAAAGGGTCTGTGAGAGATGACTAACAAAATGATCAGTCCTATGGTCAGCAGAATACATAATCTGCATTTCCATGTGAAACATGTTGGTGGTCTGTAAAGCTAAGAAAATTGAAAATCACTGCTTTAAAAGAGAGCCAATGATAATCTTTTTGAAGTCCTATATTCAAAATATGTGTTGCATTCCCAGCTCCCATAAATGCCATTTCATCTGCTTTAAGGAATAAAACATTTTAAAAAAATCAAAAATAGCTTTATTCTCCCTTCCCTATCCATATTCTATTGTGTCATGAAGCCTGGAACCTAATTTATTTTATGTAAACAAACAAACAAAAAAAATCCCACCCAGAAACCAAGCCATTTACAAGATTTGGTTTGGTTTGGTTTTAATGTTTCTTCCAGCATTTCTTGTCTTGCTCTCTCTGGCTACTAGTGCAAGAAAGGAAGAAAGGAAGGAGGGAAGCAGGGAGGGAGGGAGGAAAGGAAGGAAGGAAGAAAGAGAGAGAGACAAAGAGAGAAAGAAAGAGAGAGAAAGAAAGAAAGAGAGAGAAAAGAAAGGGAGGGAGGGAGGAAAAAAGAAAGCCTTGAGTTGAAGAAATACAAGTGACACAAAACATCTGAAACTGTACTGGACAAAGAAGAGTGGACAGCAAGGAATGCTCCTACCTGACAGGATGATGGATTAGGTGATTAGTGTTTGCCATGGTTATTTTCTATTGCTGAACCTAATTCAAAAGTAATGGGTACAGAACAGCCTAAAAGCTGAACAACAGCAAATAAATCTATGGAGATTATGTCTTCATCCACATGCTAAGCAAAGGCATCAACCAGAGGAAATGTAAAGGGGCCATAAAGCAGCTTGCTATTCTTCCACCAACCCAATTAAGAAAGCAGGGCATTGTGGGGGATAGGCAGACCATCAACTGTGTCTCCTTACGCACTGGCCAGGAGCTGGCAGACGAAGAGTACTCCCTTACGGCCAGTGCAGGGCTATGCCAATCCAGAGGAACTGGAGAAGCTCATAACCTGGTTGTCTTAGAGCATTGTGCTGGTCTAATGTATTTTTCAGATGGTGCAGTTTTCGTTTCTCTCAGGCTCAGAATTTAGCCCAAAGTAACTCAGTTTTGAAAGGAAGTTTTGAAGAAGTCTAGGGAAATTTATATTGTTTTAATATCCATGTCAGAGGAGCAGGAGGGAAATGGAAATTACAGCTTGTGCTCCCTTGGATGCCCTTGTTTAAATATAGGCCAGTGAATCAGACAGTCTGCTGATGGAACAGCCTTGGCAAATTGCCTGAAAAGCTGTAGGAAAAACTCATATGTTGAAGGTAGTATTTGCAGAATCTGAACTTTTGTTTTATTACTGCACAATAAAATCAGCAATCAGTAGAGAATTGGGGTGTGGATAATGGGACATGCAGCCCAAAGACCTCTGAAGTCAAAGAGAGTTGAAGATAAGGTCTTGAACAGTTGACCTAAAGTGATCTGTAAGGCTTAATTCTTGGCCTAAGAAAGCTCATACATACAGGCCTGTGCATTGTAGTGTGAGCTTGCTAGAGTTCACTGGCTATAATTTCTTCCAGCTGTGGAGGACAATGAATGCCTAAGTCCAAACACCTTTCTTAGAAAGAAAGAAGTGCCTAGGTTCATTTAGTTAACCCTTGAGAAAAACACTTGTGATGTTACAATGTCATGTGGTTAACTCTTTAATTTCCCATTATGTAATTATGGAATACTTATGGTGTAGAATTCATTTCTATTTACACCAACCTCATGATCAAACCAGATGACACCAGACAGATCTTGTAGGTCAGCTTGTATTAAAGTCAAAAGGAATTGCTCAGCGGAGTTCACAGACACTGCTGAGTAAAGAGAAGATGGAAGATTATCTGGTTATAGCAAGGTCATTTTCCCTCCAGCATGTTCCCCTCTCTCTCTGTACCCTCATTGTCCAGTCCATTGGAGGCAGTGTTCAGTGAAGATGCATGCTGGGATTTAGATCCTAACTAGGACAGTGGGACAGTGCAGGGCTCACAACACTCACCCAGAGCTAGCCAGCAATGGGAGGAAATGTACTATGCATCTCCACGTGGGAGGTATTAGATGATATAGTTCCTCTGTACGCCAGGACATTTTGAGGGACACATCACAACCTAGAGTTTGGTTGGGGCAAGGCAGCACTGCACACCCATAACACAGGAAGGAGCCTAAGCACATAATTAATTCTAGTTGTAAAGAGCAAAAGCTCTGGCCTTGCTGAAGCTTGTGGCAAAAGCCACCCAAATTAGTAATAAATCAGAAGAAATCCTTATAAACCCCACTCTTATCCAGTGGCTGACTGGCATGAGACTGTCTTAAACATAGCTTTGAAGTCTTTGCAAATGTTTCTGACTTGGACTGAGTCTGTGAAAAAGGGATCTTGCAATAATGTCAACCTTTACAGTACCCTAAAAAGTACTTTGCATGGTTAAATGATCTTTTTAGACAGAATCATTGATAATGAGGACATCAATTCAAAGCCCTGGGACAATAGCTTAGCTACTCTGCATTGTGTCTAGCTGTAAAAATAGTTCTTAAGTTTGTTCCATCTATGCTTAATCTTTTACAAAACTTCTAAGCTAGATATCTAGGCTTTATCTACAGTTTAAGGAGGGTGAGACCAGTGCTCCAGAGAACTATTCTTTTGGTTTACCTTAGACACCTGTCCCAGGATGGAATAAACACCTTCCAGGGCACCTGATTCTCATGTCCAATTAGAGAAGTAGTTTGAATGATTAGTTTGCACCAGACATCCTGTGTTTATAGCAGGTGAAATGAAATCCACTGTGAACATCTTCTCAGCTATCATTAGCAGAATTTTCAGAATGACCATTTTTACTGCTTCCCCCCCACACACACCCTCAGGACAATTTGTATGGCAAAGAGAAAATTTAGAACCAGAGTCTACTAAAGAACTGAGCAGGCCCAGACTTCAGGGAATCAAATCCTGTCAATCAACATGAACAACGAAAAATAGTAACATGATGGGATGCTCTTACATTGTCCTAAATTCTCCCACTCTGAAATCAGCTGATTCAGTTAGAGGATATGAATGTCATTAGTAATCAGATGAGCATCACGTGATTTCTCTAGGTCCCTGCTATCAGCTACTGTATAAGATGAGATAAGATGAGATCAGCTGCTTCATGAGAAAAAAAATTATAAGCCCAGTTAGTATAAGAGGGAAGTAAGATGGATAGTTTAGTAGAAGGGAAAACACAAAAAACTAAAACTTCTGCTAAACAGGATTTTTATTTTACTGCAGTTTTTTTTTTTTTTTTTGACTACTCAGAGTAATGATTTAGGACAGTCACCCTAAAGGGATGTGTAAAAGTTACCAAGATGGGGCTCAAGTAAGGCAAAAAGTAAAGAGAGAGAGAGAAAAGCATGGAGGGATCTGGATTTTATATGATGTCGGAAATGACGCATTATGCTCTAATTCCATTCACTTCTGGTCCTGGCAACCTCCTCAGCCCACAGATAAAGGTTTCTGCAGCTGAATGGGATGGTGCTGGTAAGCCCATGAGAGATGCTTTTCATCTCCCAACCCTCCATTCCTTTACACTATAAGTGCAATTAAAAATTTGTCCCCAGTGGCTTAAGAATCCCTGAAGATGACAATGTCTTTGAAACATTTTCAGCAAAAGAAAGGTTAAGAAAACTTACTTGTATCACTTATTGATACAAGGAGCAATTCACTTGATTCCCTGAATGCTGGATTCAAATTGAATTTATTTAAGCTACATTGTTTATTTGTTTGTTTGTTTCACCATAGTGAGCAAGTGTTCTCAGCTCTCTGGAATATATCCTTGTGGGTGATGAAGGAGCAAGAAGGTTTCAAAGGCTGCCTCTCCTTAATTATCCTTGATAAGTCAGCTGGCTGACATGAAGTACCCAGCCTTGGGAATGCATCCAGCTTATGGCCTCATAAAAATAATGCAGACTCTCTTTCTCCCCTGCCTTCTGCCAGGCAGCCCCTCACTAATAGCAGGTAGGTCAGCCTTGGGCTCCCACGTGCCCTTCCATCTGAGGCCGCATCCTCGTGCATTCACAGAACAGCACTGTGGCCTTTCTGCTGCTGTGTGAGTCACATGCTAAATACAAACAGTTCAGCCTGGCATATGGGGCTACAGATACAGCAAGAAGCAGTGGTGTCGCAAAGCAGCTGCTTTTGTAGCAACTAGCAGGACCTTCTGGAAATCATGCTCCTCAAGAGCAGATTGCCACACGTTGCCATTCTGTCTTGAGCATCAGGAAAAAGCAGACATGAGAGGTATGTATCTCTGCCTGTGTTTGGGTCTCACTAGGAGCATAGTTACAGCAAGATAAAATACAGCCTACCCTGTAGAAAAATTGGGTGGCAAAGTCATGCTGACCAGCATACTGCCAGGGCGACAGTGTTGCTAGCCAGTTAGAGGTACACCATCTGCAGCCACTTGCAAAGCAAGCACAAACTCAGTTGCAGCTTGGTCCCTAGATATGCCTTGTAGTAATGTCCCCTCTGTGCTACAGATCACTTCACATGAGGGAACTCCAACAGCAAATCCACTCTGCTCAACAATTTGGGTCCCACAAGACAGATCTCTGTGTGTGTGGTGTACATAGGTATCCAAGAAACCCTAAAATAAGCCATGGCTCATAACGACTGGCCTTTTAAAAATCTGGAGACATCCTGAAGTTGAGGTATGTTGTCTTCTCTGTAGCCACAGTATTTCTCCAGCTGTTGGAAAGCATCCAGATACTGCTTACAGGCGTGAGTAGGGTAGAGGCTGCTCAGCTTCCTGTAGACTTCTTTCCTGAAAAGCAAAAGCCATTCAGTGTGACCCACCTCAGTAAAAGCAGTACTTCTCTGCCATAGTTACAGGTTCCCAGAGAGGTGTAAACCCCCAGCACAGGCAACTGTCCTAAAAACCAAACTGAGAACACATGGTGCTTGGAAGTTAGTGCCTAGATGTAGAGCAAGGCGTAGAGGGTTTTTGTTTCCTCGTCCCTTCAGAAGGTGGGTTCTGTTCAGCAGATCTGCTTTATCCCTTCGCAAAACCTCATTAAATGTAAAGGAGCTCTAATCCCAATTTAGAAGCTTTCCCTGCTTAGGAATAAGGGTGTCAGAGGCTCGAGGGGAGTTACAGGGAAGAAGGTGAGGCTGTGACCCTCTTTGCATTAGACTATTTAGTGATGGGAATGAGCCAGATATTCTCTAATCTATATAAAAAAGGTACAACTTGAAATGCTCTCTCTCCATGCTGACTCCTAACCCATATTTGACTCCTACTAGCCTCCTCCTAAAACAACACTTTTTCTGATACTGAAGTGTAACATCTGTACAGGCAAAGAGGTTCTTACTCTTGTAGTTCAAAATGCCTGGCATGGACTATGTATATGAAAGGCATGACAACTTGAAGCGTTTAGCCCTTTACAAAGAAAGAGACCAGCTGAAGAAAAATATATATAACCAGATTTGGGCACAGGCTTCAAGCTTCTCCTAGATTTGATGGTGCTTGGATCCGGAACTGTGGTTTGAAATATATTTAGCTGTTTCAAGATAAACAAGTAGTAATAGGATGGCAAAGAACCTTATAGAAATGGTTATTTTTGTTTGGACATGGCCCTAGGGTGTTAGCAAATTTATAAACATTGTTTTATGAAAATTGAGATCATTCTTGGAAATGCTGGCTAAAAAAAAAAAAGACCTTTTGCTGTTTTTGTATTGGTGGTTTTTTTTTTTCCCTGGTAATGGCTCTCTCCATTTGTACAAATGTCTTACACAGTGTGGGAGTAATGAACCAGAAGGAAGGGGGAAGGGTACATAGGGACAAAAATAAAAGAACAGATGGAAACAGTGGCTGCTGCCACTATTGCAAAAGCTGTAGGAGACTGGGCCATTTCCACTGAAGAATTAGGAAAAACTGAGCATTAGAGTTCAAATGTTGCCCTGGTCTATTCCCCATTGAATAATACTGACTTCAGTGGGATTGCATAGGATCTAAACCAGAACACAGTTCAGGCCCAGACTAAAGTCTAGAAAATACGGGCTTATTTACATCTGCTTGAAGAATTTTCACATAAATTCTCTTTTATCAAAGTTAAAACACTCTACTGTGCGTCCAAACATTGACTACCACAGAAATGTAGGCAGTTTCATAGACTAGCAGTGAGCTTGCTTTAGAGCCCCTGTTGAATTCCTGACAAAAATATACATGTCCTGTCTCAGTCCTGTATAGCCCTGCTCATGGGGGCGTTCATCTCGCCTAATTTGAGTTACCCAAAGTTAAGCATCCCTCATTTCTAAGCACCTCTAAGACAGTCATCTAAGTTCACTATATAGTGAATGGAGAGAAGCAGGTATTTCCAGAGGGCAGTTTAACTTATCCTGATGTAGTGTCTTAAATAGGTGGGATGAGTCACTGTCTGGAGGTGCTAGTCTGATTATAAAAGAGCCCTAGAGTAAAGAACCATCTTTTAGGTGACTGAAGTAGAATGAAATGAAATCTGTTCTTGGTCTTTTCTATCTCTAAAACAAACAAACAAACAAAAAAAGTGAAGTCCAGGAATGTATTCTCAGTTGGGATCTCTATGTGTGTATATAGGAAAAAAAGAAGAAGAAAAAAAAAAAAGTAGTGACCCTGGCTGAGGATTTGGTAAAGTGTGTGCTTTATCGTCACACTGCTTTCAGCTTCAGCTGTCTCTGCAATTAGAGGACCATTAAGCTGCTGCCTAATGGTCAGCCAGTCCAGGGACAGAAAGACAGAAGTGCTGGAAGTGCAGACTATGAAAGACTCCAGAAAGAAGCCTCACAACAAACAACAGAGCCAGCCACTTAAAAGACTTTAAAGACAATGCCTTTATTTTACATAAATTTCCTTATTCTGTTCAGAAAAAAAGTGGCTTTGTTCAGCTTCATTACAAAGATGTGACAGGTGCATCCCCATAATTTTGTCCTAGATTCTCCCTTTTTCTTGTCATATCTTTTATCCATAAGGCATCTTTTATGACTAGTTAGTTTCATGGCCTTCCAAGAAATCTGCTTGAAAACAGAAACTCAGCTCATCTGTACCCTCTGTTTTCTGAAACTCATATTTCTGCACTTGATTAGTTTTCATTTTTATTATCATGTTGCTACAAACTGAAGGCATCCAACAACTCTTCAGAGTGAACACCAAGGGGAATTTAGTCTGGGGTACAAATTTCCTGTTCCTGACTGTGCTCAATTAAGTTGTGCTGTAATGCAGCTGACCTCAGGGCACAGCCCTAGGGAGCTGTAATAACCATTGGGAGGTCTAATTTTGGAAACAGCTTTACATAACAAGAAAACCTAGGTTGCTGGGGCTGGCTCTTTGGGGAAATGGGCAGATAGTCCTTTAAAAGGAGTTACCACACTGGGACTAATTCTAGGTGGAGAAGGGCTGGAATGACGGAGGTTGGCAACAAAATAGAAAAACAGGAAAGAACACAAAATTAAATTTTCTTAAATATGACATTCCCACACACCATCCCATGCCAAGATTGTTGGCTGATGGTAGCAATCAGGCACATGACACTGACCATCAATCTTTGACAACTGAAAGATGCTGTAAAAACCTACTATTTGTGCTTAATAAAAAATGTGACCACTTCGGTGAGTTAGACCCAAGGTTTCTCTGTGACTGTGGGCAACACCCCTCATGATTTCTATGGCACAGTAGACTTTATTTAAAAGAAAATAACCACTGAAAAAGATGGGATGGCCCTGTCATTGAGATTCTGGCATAAGCCTTCTAATATATGAATTTAATTCCTGGCTCTGACACAAACTTCCTGTGTAATTTTGGGCAAGTCACTTAAGCTTTCACTTTTTCAGTTCCACAGCTATAAAATGTGGCCATCATTCTTCCTTTCTCACACCTTTAGGCTGCCTTTCCATTTAGATCATAAACTCCTCTGAACAAAGGCTCCTTCTTATTATTATGTGCATATGTGGTACCTTGCATGACCCTGGGACCTTAGCTGGGACATTTGGACATAGTTATGTTTGTAGTATCATACAAATATGTAATTATTGCTACTTACTGAGATTTGTAAAAGATAGCTGAAGAAAATGGAAACAGAAGTTTGTGAAATAAGAATTCTGCTTTCTTCCAAATCTAAGACATATTTCATGTAAAGTTTGCAAACATACTTTGAACTGAATGATTTTTTTGGAACTTTTTTTTTTGAGTGGCAAAGCTTCAAGAGAAACAAATTCCTAATTAAGAAATGCTGAACCCATGTGAAAGTAGCTTGCCCGTCATTTCATACAACCTCAAAAAAGCTTTTTACAGTGAAGTAATGCACCCTGGAAGAACACTCCAAAATCTCTTCTACCCTCAGTTCTGGAGAAAGATGCTTATTGAAGTTAACAGGCACGAAGGCTTCCAGGAGAAGAACAGGGAAGGCCAGTCTATCCTATGAACACTGGATTAGCCACACTCTATGAGGGAACTGCCCACCCGGGAATGGCCCAGGAGCCAGAGTATAAATAACGAACTCACCAAGTTGCAGTCTCTTGTGCTGTGTACTCAATGTGAGGCAAAGATTCTCCCCTATGAAAAAGAGAGGAAACAATGCATGTTTCTAAAGTGGGTTTCAAGTTCAGTTTCCAGGTATTATTTTCTTTGCCTGTACCATGAATATTTGCTGTAATGAAGACAGAGACGACAAAATAGTACATACTAAACTTCTTTATCTTGTTAGATTTTAATGTGTATATGTTTTCCTCTGTTCCAGTGTGGTGAGAAAGCAGAGGGATATGGTAAGAAAGAGAGCCATGTTCTGCTTGATAGAAGAAAAAGGAGGCCTTAAGGCTTACCCTTACCTCTACTGATGGCAATCTAGCAACAAAAACACTGTGTGTGCACCTGGAGGGTCCATCCCTGGAACGTCATCGACACAGTATTATCATAAAGAAGGACTCAAAAACTCACCAGTGAAGAGCTGTCCAGACATACGCTGCTTGTTTGTCAGTAACTTCTCTTCATGGGTGACCTTATCTTCTCTTTCTCATTGCTTCTTCTTCTGTAGCTCTGTCAGTTCAGTGTGTACTTTTGTACTGTTTTGTCATGTGACATGGTCTTGCACCTGCAACCCTCCCAGTCTTGCTGGAGAACTTGGACTAGCTTTGATATATGGTGGCAATGAGAAATTTGCAATCAAATAGATGTCTTTCAGGATCTTCTGATCTGGGAGATTTCACCAGCTCTTGAACACCACGAGACCAATAATCCACAACCAATTCCACCTATACATCTAAGTAACTCTATCAGATAGCAGTATGATTCTGGTGAAGTTTTACACAGAATGATGGGACATTTTCAATTGTCCACATGATAAATGAGAGTTTTCTAGACTTTTTCCCTCTTTCTGTTAGATAAGCCTTTTCCCCCTGTTTCCCTGACAGGGTTGTTCAGGTCAGGGAAAATTTGGTGTGCAATGTTAATGTACATGGCCAGAGACATTTTATCAAGCAAATAATAAAAATGGTAAATTGCTTTTCTTTGTCAAAAATATGTTCCTATACAGTACACTTGTTCCTTACGGTTCCATGAAAAGGATTATCCCTAGTTCAGGAGTTAGTCCTGGAAGGAATTACACAGTTGAAATGAAAGAGCCATATGGAGAAATTACCTTGGCTAACACAAAATGCAGCGCTGAAAGAGATATGAATGCAATCCTAACGTTTTATCTTAAGATGTATCTGTTATGTTCTGGAAAACGTCCGCTTTTTATGGAGCAAAAGTTTCTCTGGCTAAGCTTTGCTTTCCAACAGACAGCCCCATAGATACATTGACAAAGCATTAAGTCTCTGATATTTCTTGCACATGAAGATGTCTGAAAGCGCACATTGAAAGCTGAAGTGTCTCCTCAGCAGCCTTATACTTACACTCTGTAGTTGAAGGCAAGATCAGCAAAGAATGACCTTCGTTCTCTGTACTCTGGGTCTGTGTATCCCTGAGTTAGAAAAATTTTCAAAAAAAGTTTTACATTAAGAGAAATTTCTGGCTGACAGAAACATTCAAAATGACTAGGCCTCAGTTCAGTTGTTTTCACCGAAGCAATGAACTTGAGTCTTATAAATAGAGCAAGCCAAAGTCTGTACTCAGTTACATCTGTGACATTTTGCTGAAAATTTTGGGCCTGTGACCAGAAAGGAAAGTAACATGGCTTGGTGGGAAGATTTTGAGCTGTTTGTAAATACTACATCACTGATCATTACACTTACAGTCAAATTAAGTGAAGATCACATTAAAAATGCTATTGGATTAGGGACATCTCTTCATCTGGGGAAGAACTTAGAGTCTGAGTCACTTCTCTCGTGTGCTAAGTATGAAGGTGATAGCACAGGGCTGCAATGGACATAAGCTTGGCACTACCTCAGCAGAGGAAGTACACTATGCCTGCGCAATAACCTGTGTTTTGGAAGAAGAAGGGGTCCTCACCAGCCAAAAATCATTAGAACCATCACTGAATCTATAGAAAGTATAGGCATTCAGCTGAATCTCCTACCCTTTTTTTTACCATGTTATGTTAAAGTAAAGATGGATTCAGTGGTATCTGTTCAAAGAGGCAGTTTACTAGATAAGTTCTTTTTTCCCCTCTGGATTTACTAGAAATTGAGATTCAAGCAGGGTTTTCCAGCTACTAAATATGAACAGACATGTGGAATCAAATCCCTTTGAATTTTACACAATTCATAATAAGAATAAAATCTGAAATCTGGCACTGCGTTACAAATATAACTCACAAAGCTGTGTTGATCAGCATCACTGTACAAATATTTATTATTCTAAAATAAAGAATTTACTGGAACCATTTTGCATACTACAAGCCAAATTTCTCCCTTAGGTTTATTCACATAATTTTCAGTGTAGCAATAATGCCAGTAATACTGCAGTTAATGAGTATTGTGTGTGTGAATCTGAGGGAAGAACTGGATCCCAAGAGCATATTTACTTTTGTCATGTGTTACGGATAATATATTCATTCAGATGCCATCCTTGCTTGTCAGTAGCTGTAACATGTCCATGCAAAACACATGGAAAAGCCACTGGTTCAGACTCGTGTCAATGCTATGATCTCTCTGTTTTATCCCTGCCCTGCACAGAGCTCTGTACTCATGCTCTGAACAGCAGCAGCCTCCCCGAGGGAGCACCAGAGACCATAGCCAAGTGTCAGGGTGCCCCAGCAACTGGTGCCCCAGGGTCACTGGTTTGCTTTTTTTTGCTATTAAAGAGACATGAGAGAGTAAAATGGAGCCATTGGGATGGACAGCCCAACCCGCATATTTGGTAATAAATGCATATGCAAAATCTCTGGAGAGCCAGCTGTATATCAGTGCATTTGTTCCTTTTCCCTGTGTTGAGCTTTGCTCAGCAGCACAGTCGATGAGCCTGAATGGTGCTCCATCCTGGCACAGGCAGATGATTTCCAGTGCCTGAGAAAAATTTTTTCAAGCTAGTTTAGGTATTTCTGCATTGCACTGCACTATGCAGTGCAGATATATCCCCACTCTGTACTTTGGTAACTCTGCTTCGCTGGTGTTTTCTTGCACCCTCTTTGATGCTCACACCTTCCATTTGACAAAGGAGGAGTGAGACTTAGTCTGATTCAGATCAGTCCTAGTGTGCATTCATTTAGCTCATTAGAAGCAACCTCAGAGATGGTTCAGGAACAAGATAAGCTAATACCTGGATTGCTTCTATGAGAAAGAGATGTGAAGAAGAATGAAAGAAATCCTGGCTAAGGAGGATATAAAGGTCTCTAGAGTATTCTAGTTTCATAAATCATTCTCAAAATAGAAGGTGGACCTGGAAAGACTTCTGTACCACACAGAACTGTACAAAGCTCAGCAGAAATGAAAGAAAAAGAATTCAGTCTATTTCTCTAATAGACAGATTAGAACATCATTAACACTGTGTTGGTTAATAAAAGAGTCTAAACAGAATTTAGACACTTAAGGAAGGGAAGAATAAAATAGATTCTGTTGTAGATTCTGTTGTCACTCATCTAAATCTTCTTTGAACTTTCCAGTGCAGTCTGGGTTTTGTTTTGTTTTCCTTTTCATGCATCACTTCTGTAGTGATTTTTACAGAAAACTTCAGAACAATTATCTGAGATCTACCTTGGTAAACAACAAATGGCCCTTTGGACTCCCTTTTTTATTTATATCAAACTATTATATCTCTTCTATGCCAAAGCTGGAAATTCTTAATGAAAAACCCTTTTGTTTGTTCCTTTCTTTCTTTCTTTGTTCCCAGTGCTTTGCCTTAGAATTTACCTCAATGGAGCAGGACTCTACAGGTCATTTTTCCACTTCCTCCTCTACATTTTCTGCTTATGACAGGGCCACGAGTACAAAATTACTGTGAGTAAGGCCCTTTTTGTGTCCCAACCATAAACAAGACCTACTGTCTGAAACCAAGGGAAAGCCCATCACAAACATTCTAATGATATTTTGCAGACATAGCAGTATCAACAAAAAGTGCCAGTATCCTGGCTCTAGGGACCTTTGTAGAAGTCAGATGTAAATAAGGATACAGTCTTTGCAACTTATTTCCAGTATAAAATTCAGGTGTTTATCTCAGCTTCTCCAATCACATTTAAATCTCAGTTCCAGTATTACATCCAAGAATCTGTGCTGCCATGTATTTAGCTTTTTTTCTGTCTGGACAATGTTTGTAAATTTAAGCATCATCCTCATCTCTGCAGGACCTGCGAACCTGGTATTCATTAGCGACTAGCTCTTTCCTGCTTGTCTTCATTGCCATCCCCTATTCATCTGCACTTGAATGAGATTCCTGGCATGTATAAAAGTAAAAATGCAGATGTGGACTATCTGAAGGGTCATAACCTAGGAAAGACAAAATGCAGAAGGCTAGGAAACTTCCCTGTTATGTGGATCATCCTAGCACGTAGTGGGCATGCTTCAAATATATCAGGGGTGAAATAATTAATAAGAGTTTTTCTAAAACTGAATGATGAAGTGCAAACACATACTCAAGAATATATTGAATAGAAAGGACTTCAGCATGTGCCTGATGTTAATCACGTACTATGGTGAATCAGGGCCCATAAGCATTTTTCATTATTAGGTTATTCATTCTGCCATCCCTAATTCCGCTGAAGATCAGTCTTTATTATCTGTCTTTTCCTTTAGTGACTTTTCCTGAGTATTTCTTTATCTCTGAAATTCTCCTTACAAAAATTTCTGCATAGAGAGTTTCTTTCTGAGATAAAATGAACTAACAGTGACTTCAAACTTACAGGGTGGCCATTGTCCAAACTGGGGTCATACTTGGTGACCAGATGGTGGCACTTGTCCAGATCTTGGATTTTTCTGGGGAACCAGGGCACTGAAGAGAAAGCAGCAGGAGCTAAATGAGATGGGATCAACTAATTTTGAAAAGATAAAGAAAATAAAAGCAGTATTGAAGTTGACAAGCTTTCTTTTCATCAATGAATATCTAACAAGGAGACATGTAGGTAGCTGAGTTCCAGTTCACTGACCAAACTGGCAAACTGGATGAAAAATGATCTGAAGCTAATTTGCAATGGTAATCTCTCAATTTTAATTATAAGAAATAATTTTTAAAGGCAAAAACATTTCATTTTAGGCCAAATGAAATGTACTGTTTGACACAGCACAACATATTTCGTTCTACATTTTCAGATTTTAAAAAATATTTTCACTTTGTCTAAAAAGTAGTCTTAAATTTTCATAATTTTGAAAGTGAAAATGTTTTTAAAGGAAAAATGGAATTTTTAAAAACATAGCATGTAAAGAAGGTATATTTTGACTTTTCAGGTATTTTCTTTCATTTTCATTTTCATTTTTTTCAGCAAAACTAATCAAGCACTATTTGAATTTCCAAACAGTTTCCTTCCCCTGATGTGGGAGCTTTTTCTGGTGGCTAAAACAAACAGAAAGTATGCCAGTTTTAATTTTAATTCCAATATTTACAACTGAAGAATAAAAAGAAAAAAACTGAAAAAAGACAAAGTTAATGCCACTTTCTGAGGTCAGACTGATACTGAGGTCAGACTCAGTTTTTACAGCTGAGAAAAGTTCCATCTGTAGTCACCTGAATCTGATATCATATCTGTCATATCAGGAGTGAATGGCAGATTAAGCTTTAGCCATATTAAACTATATCCAAGCATAGCCAGTGTGCAAATGTACAGGGCTACAAATATATGCCAGTGTTGTTGTACAGGGCTGCTGACCCATCTGGAGAATGCTAAAAAGGAGCCTAAGTTATGTGAAATGTCTGAAGGAGCCCTTTGGCCCCAAAATGACAAAGTTTTCCCCCTTAGTTTGATCCAGAACTCTCTGAGGAGAATCCTGATCCCCCCCAAGGACTGTCCCTCAGAAAACCACCTGGGAGAACCTGGATGGCTCACCTAAAAACTCCAAAGAAAAAAATAAAAAGCCCATGTAGGGGGAAAAAAAAAAGATCCATGCAGAAGCTGGAATCTCATATGAAAGCAGATACACAAAATTTACACACTTACAGTCTCCCAGTAAATTTATTACTGGCCAGTAAGCATGTTTACACAATTTAGATATCTCCCTAGTTACCAAAATGCTCTCACAGGTGTCTGCAAGACTGTCTAGAAAGCGAAGCTGCAACTAGCCTCTTTCAATAAGATGCATCACTACTTTCAGTAAGATGCATCAATAAGATGGGCCAACAGCAGACCTAGGAGTCACCCAATCTGGAAGTCCTCTGGCACCTTAGCAGCCCCAAACTAACCTCAGTAGGACTACATTACCAAGTGCTCTAAGGCCAAAACCACCAGCTCCCTGGTCCTTGCTGATGCCCACACCTAAGGTCCCAAAGCGTATTTGGTTTCTCTGTGTGCTGCAGATAGCAACTCTCTGACCTTTTCATCTTGAAAATCGAATGAAATACTCATTAAGGTGCTACTGAGTTCTGGGGTGTGAAACACCTAGAAAAGACTCTTGACAAACTAAGCAGTGATGTATGTAGCAGTGATGATGTATTGAGCTGACTTAGCAACAGAAAGGTTCTGCCATTTGCATGCCAGCTATATTGAGTCTAGCATTATTAGATCCAAAGTAAGCCTATCTGGTTTTATGCTTGTTGTTCCAAATCATAAGACAGAGAGGAATTTGAAGAAAATTATATCCCTAATATTCCCCTGCTCCAACAAACAAGCTGGCCCTCTTTTAACGCCCACTTGTTTTTTTGGTAGTTCCCAGTCCCAGGACATCTGAAACTATCAGTTTCTTCTAAGCACAAACCTCTCAGCACCCCAGAGATGCCTCTTCAACTTCAAAAAGCTCTTCCACTCTCTAGTTGCCCTGACAACTGTGATGCCTTTTTGATGTCCCCCCTCAGTCCCATCTAAAAGGTCTCGAACAGTTTGTTGTACTCAGCCGTCCCATACTGCCTGTAAAAAGGACAAATGCCTTTGCCTTTGGCAAACCCACTTTCCGTGCTGCTGACCAGTAAGGATGGTGACTCAAATACAGTCCAGGCAGTGTAGTAGCCACTTGCAGCATTTTGCCAGAGGGAAATATTGTTCTTAAACTGGAATCTTAGAAGTTGCACAACCTCTACACAAGAAAAATGTCTGATGCTCTGCTACGCAAGGCTTGGCAGTGGATCTGCTCCCTGCAAGAAGAACATCCCTTGCCTCTCTGCTTCTCCCCATCTGCCCAGGACCTGCAGGCTCACTGGTGACTCTCCCTCCCTCCTGCACTCTGAAAGCTTCTCCCAGCTGGTGGCATTCTGCTCCTTTCCGTTACGGAGCAATCTACCTCTAAAGAGTCCTACTAGATCCAGATGGCAGGAGCCAAGACACCATAAACAGACCACCGCAATTTCTCCTGAGCTTTTTGTTTTGCTGCTCTTTCTTTGTCATCTCCCCTCTGGCTGGAAAAGTGTTCCGACACTTTTTTCACCCAGTTCCCCAGCCTTGTTGAAGTGGCTGTCTTTTCACACTGATGGAAATGGTCCCAATTCAGGGAAAACAGTCATGCACTGAAGGAAAGCGAATACATGTGCACCTGCTTTCCGGACTAATTGAAATACTATTTTACTATTAGTAAAATACTACTATTCCAGACTACTAAAATACTATTAAGCTAACACTAAAAAATACCCCCCCAAAAGAACCAAAACAGCATTATCAGATGCATACGTTTCTTACCTTTGTCTTCTCTGCTAATTTTCACATCCTCTGCTATTCTTTTTAAGGAGGTGATAAGGATACTAACATCAGCACTACGAACTTCACATTCAACAAAAATGTCAAAGTCATCAGCGGAGTTCTTGGGCTTTTTGGCTTGTCTGGTTTCGAAGTGATGGATCTGGGTTTCAAACGTCTGCAAGAGCCAGATGTTAACATGGTGAAGCTTCTCCAAGGACTGAAAAGCCAAGTAAGTCTAGATACGCTTCTAACGTCTTTACAAAGTGGCTAAAAGAGGTCTTAACAAGAAGTACATGTTAAGCACTGGAACCTAGCAAGGCACAGTTTAGAAGTAGCTAAAACACATGCAGAGCTAAAGATTAAACGCTGTAGAATTAGGTAGCGATAGATGGAGATGAAAGATGAGATACTGTTGACTGTGGCATTTCATCTGGGCAGAAATAGCAAATGAGTGACTGGGTAACTCTGAGAGCCTGGCAGATTGAAAGGAGATCTATTGATGTATAATAATACCATAATCATTAAATAATTGCAAACAACTAAAAATAAGCAAAAAATGCAATACTTTTCTTTTGAGTTATTCATTTTCCCAGAAAAGATTGAGCACCTGGTAGGGATGCTTCATGTGCCCAGAATTTATAATGCCTGTATGGTTTACAGCTCTTGTATTCTCTGTATTCCCTGCCAAACACTCACAGAAAATTTATTGGCTCCTAACATCCTCTCAATCAATTTGAAGTACTCATACTTGAAATGTTGGCTTGTTGTTTAGTGATGGCTGGTCACCATAACTGCTTGAAAGAAATATTAGACTGATATCTGCTCTGACCATACAGCCCTTACGTAAAACAGTGGTTCTTCTAAATAACTATGTCCAGCTGCTCCCTACCTCCAGCACACTCTCCTTTACCTGGAGAGGTCAGCCAACCTCTCTGAGCAACTAGTAGCATAACAGGGACAATGGGGAAGTGGGAAAGCAAGTGGAGGATAACTCAAGAGCACAGGAAAGGAGAGGGAGAAGGGTTAAAGATGGGCAGATACAGGGTGGGAGAGGAGAATGCAGTAAGAGTGGAAAAGAGGGCCTTGATGGAGGAAGGGAATGGCAAGCAGGTGCTGGGGTCTGTACCTCAAGGGTTTTGGCTGCCCCAGAGAGCTCAGTCTTCCTCACATTGCAGAGGGTGAAGGTCAGGATGAGAGTGGCTCTTCCATCCTCCTCATTGTAGTCCAGACTGTCTCGCCTGTTCAAGGACTCTGTGCCGCATATCTCCTTCTCCTTGCTGGTCTCCCCACTTCAGGCTGGGATCCCCACAAAGTCAGTCTTCATTGGAAGTCAGGGGAGCAGATTGAGATTGCCCACTGTTGAGTGGAAACTGCCTGAGGATGTGAGTGTTAGTCCCAGGATAATGGCCAGGAGATGCGGTGGGAGTGGAGTTGCAGTGGGTCTATGCGGATGGTGTGAACACAGCTGCCAGACAGCAGCAAGGGGAGCTGTTCCCTACTGCATGAGGTGTGGGGACATTTATGTTGGCTATGCCAGGCACATCAAGGGAAATTGCCTGCTTAGGTTGTGCGCAAGAGCCCAAGATAACCCCCTCTCTCTGGGTAACTTCAAAGTGGGGCTTTCCCACTCTGTTTGAAAGTGTCTGAAAACCATTCACCACCGGGGATGGGTTGAAGAGGCAGTTCGCCTGAGCCCCTTTTAGATTTCCCATTCTGGACCGCCCTGCCCCATGTCTGAGATTGCCCTTCCTTCCCCTCCTCTCTTACCCCACTGGGGGCCCTCTCTGAGTTGGCCATGCCCCTGGGGAATCAAAAGGGTCCTTCCCCAGCTCCTAATCCCATCCAAGACATGAGCCAGAGTCAAAGCTCTCTGCCTACTGCTGAGCTTTTCCTGCCCTTAGGATCTGGCCTGTCCTGACCCAGGCCCACAGTGGCTGAGTGCTGTCTCTGGGCTAAGCTCCACTACTGGAAATCATGCAGTGCTTGTTTCTGTCATGATTTTTGCAGCTAGCGAAATAGCTGCTCAAAAAAAACAGGGTCCATACTCCTCATGGTTGGCAGGGCACATATAGGGGGAATTCAGCTCTGCTCCTGCCAGCGCAGGGCATCCCTTGTCATGTGTAAACATGTTACTGGATCTGAGTGTCTGTGTCTTCCTACCCCAAGTTCAGGTGAGCTTGGACTCCTGAGAAAAGCCAACAGACAGGCCCACAGGGAGGACCATTGCTCTGTATTCCCATTGCAGACAGAGCCATTCCTGATGTGCCCCACAGCTGATCCTGGCTGGGTCACACACCCCAGTGTTGTATTGCTCTTGGCTCCTCCCTGGTCAGGGAAGTCAGAGCAGCAGCAACTGAATTTTGTTCCCCAAAGACTGTGACATCACTATTTTTCCCCTTGTCCCAAGACGCAGTGCTGGGAAGGGCTCGATTGCCCCAGCTATAGCCTGACTGAGACAGACGACCCCAGGGGCGAACGTCCTCATACTGTGCCCAGGAGCTAGGTCTGAGGGTCCTGAGGACCAAGGGCCTGGCCGGACCTCGGGCAGCCCGTGCTTCACAGTGGCGGCAGTGACGTGGGTGGGTCGCCCGCCCGGGTGAGTGCGGGCCTGGGGACACGGGTCCGTCCCCCTGGGCCAGACCGGGCCGGGCCCCACCTCCCGGAGGCCGGACCGGGATGGCGCTGTCCGAGGTGCTGAACCCACCGCGGCCCGGCCACGCTCCAGGACGGCGGCACCCTCCTCCCCGCGGACTGCCCCCGAGCCCCCGCCAGCCCTCGGTGGGGAGGGCAAGGGGGCGCTTCAGAGGGGGCTGCGTGGAGCTCAAGGGAGCATCCTGCTCATCAGCAGCTGCAGAATGAACAACGGGGGTGCGTGGGGGGAAGGCGGGCAGGGAGGGATGGGTTGTGGGGAGAAAAAGGCTCTTCCCACTCCAGTCTTCCCCCAGCAATGGGAAGGGGTAGGAGAACAAGCCGAGCTGAGCATGATTGTTTGAATTTGACCTGGACCTGGCTCATGGAGGGTGACTATATGAGTGCCCGCATCCAGGACACGAGCATGGCACAGATGTCCACATGTGGCTCTTGCTCCAGCCACATGTGGAAAAGTAGGAGAAGAACAAGAGTTTGAGATGCATCTCTGAGGCACTGGTTACAGGTACTGGTGAGGCAAGGCCATGAAACTCCTATGGCTTTCTAGTGCCACAGTCTAGTGCCAGAGTCCCATCTCCACATGTCTGTACAGCACCAGTCACAATGGTCCTCTGTATGAATTGATGTCTCTTGGTAGAGCCAGACTGGACTCATGAGCTACCTGTGAGAACTGAAGCTGCTCAGGCAGAGCTTATTGTGGGACTGTGCTTTACAGCCCTTTGCAGACCCAGCAGAGGGAGCCCTGGCTCTCCATGTGGCAACGTGTCCTTCCCCAGCCACTGGACACTCAAGTGCCACTCTGAACCATGCTTAGGGCAGGGCCAGGAAGACCTCTCCCATGGACTGTAACTCAGCCCTGCTGGGACATCCCGTATCCAGAATTCTGCTTTCAGCATTTTGGGGGGCCTCTGGGAGTGCAAGAGAAGAGGCTCCAGGCTGGAAGCTGCAGTTTAAATGGCTATGCAAGGACTGAGACATGATGTATCATGCCCTCCCACAGGGACAGGCAGGTCCTCCCTCTGGAAGGTGGAGGTCTTCTGCCTCAAGAGCAGGCTCAGCCCCAGCTGTGCAGCCTTTGGGGTGAACACTTAAAAAGGCCACTGCCTCAAACTGCCCATTTCTGATCTGTTCCCATGGTGAAAACCATCACCACATATGAGCACAGTGCTATTCAGATGAGACGGATGGAGCATTAATATTTGTATTTATTTAGGTTAAATGAAAGGGTTACATTTGAACATTAAAAAAGTCTTCTCTGCCAACTGCCAGCATGGTTAGAAGCAGGGATGAGACTCAGTGACAGGCTTTAAAAGAATGCATCCCTGTGTACTCCTCCTGTGCTTATCCTCTCTTTCAACAATTTCTGCATCCTTTGGGGAATAAAGCATCCATACTCCAAGGTTGATGCCCAATCTAGGCATCTTAGCATGCCCAGAGCAGACAATCCCCCTGTGTAACCTGTGCTGACTCCACTCCCTGCCCCATTACCATCCTTGACCTTGGACACTGAAAAGGAAGAAGGCCCCATGAGAGATCTTCTTCACTCATCTGACATGGAGCTGGAGGGGAGAACACCAAGAAATGTGAACATGGTGGGACAGAAGAGAGGAAGGCTGGTTAAAACATGAGCCTAGGATAGGCTAGACAGAGTAGCATACAAGGATGTACAGAGTATGCAAAGCTAGAGCGATCAAGGCTATGCTGTAGGTTTCTAGGCAACACAGTATAGATGATACAGACTTCTATACACATCAAGTGATTTTTTCTGTCTCTTTTTCCCCTTAAAGATTCACGATCTTGTCTGGATGAACGGCACTCAGCTAGTGTAAGCCAGACTTTTCTGAACTAGAGCCCACCTCCAATGGGCTTTCCCCCTCAACTTGTGTATCAACATGCATAGTTAGCTTTCAAAGAAGAGTTACACTGCTCAGACAAAGCAAAAAGTGTTTTGCTACACAACTTTATTTTTCTTTAGCCTGGAAATAAGAAGTCACCCATTAAGAAGTACTATTTTAAATGCAACTTACGTTGGACTATTTAAAGCACATATGCACAAGATTTTTTTCTCTGAAAGAAAACCTATTTTCAATTTCTTCTGCTTTTAAAATACTGATCATTTAACTTTTTCTCTTCTCTCAGTCTTGTTGAACAACTATATTATGCTGCTTTGGCTGGACTTATTCGTCATTTACACCTGCAGTAAGGGACACAGAATCACAATTCTGACATCAATGCTCTTTAACAATTTTGCTTACATGTGAAAGATAGTCATGAATCCTGGGCTCTCAATATCACTGTAGATTTACTGCTACTGTCATTCATAACAGCAGCCACAAGCAGAGGAGCTTGGAAAGCTATCTGAGGATTATTTCGAAAGACTTCACACTTGGGATGAAATTGTCCTTTGGTAGTACTGTTACCTTACGGGTCCTGTTATATCAGGAGAGAGAAATATGGGCTACTTTCACACTGAAAATACATGCCAAGCAGGATTGAAAGATCTACACAGACATTGTGATGAGAAAAAAGGAAGAAAAAAGATACAGAGATAAAAAAGCATACTTCAAAGTACCAAAATGATACCATTTTGCATAAGTATACTTCTACTGAAAAGGGTTCCAGCTGATATCCTTAGATTAACGTTATTACCCACCATAAATAAAATGGTAACAGCTGTGCTTTCTATCTTCCTAAAAGATGGTGCTTACATTAAAGCTCCATTGATTTTCAAACTATAAATACAAAAGTGGTACAATAGTAGATATGAGACTTTGTGGACTTTCAAATCCTCTTCCATCTTTGGATCTTCTAACAGAAACATGAATTCTGAATCATTTCAGTGTCATGATGCAAACTGTTTCAAGCTGGAAATACTGTTCTGCTTTGCTTTGATCCATTCAGTTCCAATGTGCAAGTGCTGACTTCCTTTGTCCTTGAACTAGGGAACTACAGAGAGGCATTATAAACTGTGGACCAAGGCATTTAAATGCCTTGAGTGAAAGTTATTGCATAAAATGCAGAGATAGCCTTCTGAACAGCAAAGCTCTTCTCTCCCCATGATTCAGCCACTGGGCTAAGTTGGAACCATGCTTGCTTCCATTTGCTGTCTCAGTCAAGCTTTACTCCGGATAGAATAAAACTGCTTTAACCAAAGAGGAAGATTAAAGTTTGGGTAGGGAAGGGAAGAGGACTCCAAATAGCATCATGATTAAGGACCTCTCCTGAAAGATGTCATCTGTGGGTTTGAATGCACTTGGACAGGGACACAGCTAATTCAGGTCTTCCATAGCTTCAGTAGGGGCTCTAGCCACAGATATAGCGAGTTTGGATTTGGAAGGCTCTGTTATCTTCAGCAGCATTGTAAAAATCACTGCTGCTCCATTTCCAACTGCAAGGGTGTTGGTACCCACCTTCTGGATTGTGAATCCAGAAAGTTGGGAAATACCTTGTACCAGTGCTGAATAACGCACCCACTCTCAGAGAAGGATGCACAGTACAAGGCAGCCTTCACTCCTCAGCCTTCCACAGTGATTAACTGAGTATGTCTATTAAGAGAACTCTCCCCTTTCTGTAAGATGACTGCTTCTGAAGCAGCTCTGAATCCATGATATTACATGACATTGCAGTTGGCACAACTTTGTGCCAGCAAGAAGCCATGCAGATGCTTTAACAGGACATCAAGTTTCAACAGGACTTACTAGCCCCATCTCAAAGTGTCAGCAAAGTGACCTCACATCCACTTCTAAAAAGCCACACAGACATGCCTTTAGGTAACTCTCCTCTAAGGGTGTCTTTCTTGTGGGTACTGTGCTGAAGCAGGTACTTCATTCCCTGGATGGGCAGTCTCAGTGTCTTGCTTAGGGACTCCTCTCTGAAAGCCAAATACATCACAGCATGCAGCATTCTTGGCCTACACAAATCCTTGGGAATCGGGACCTGTGCAAATACAGTAGATTAAGACGAGGCCATAAATCTGTGTTAATGAGGCTGCAGAATACTTGCTGTCTTTTCCACTAGCAACTGTGCTTTGGATCAATGGCAACATCACAATTGCAGAAAAATGAAATTACTTCAGCAAAGAAGAATTACTTCAGCTCATGTGTAGAAGAAGAGGTATAGCTCCACCTTGGAAAGGTCAAGGTCCAGAGGGCCAAGCACTATAATGTACCTCCCAAAAGGTGTAGAGTTTGAGACTCCAGGGGAACCTTGAGCAACTGCAAATATGAGGGACTGACGGGAGGAAGACTGTGAGAAGAAGCAAGATGGTTTAGTCTTTAGTCATTATCTTTCTGGCTCTGTGCCCTGGGTGGTAATGCAATCCCACAGCTGCAGCAGGCTGTAGCTCTGCAGCATGGTGGAAAACTTCTTCTTCTGATAGCCTTTGACAGAGAGATATGAAGATTTTCCCCAGGCTCCCAGAAATAAGATGATTTTTATGCATTAGTGGGAAAAAATTGATTAGTGTCTGAAGCCCCAAAAGAGTCAAGGGTCACCCGCAGGTGTCTCTTTTTCTGCTAATCTATAGTAATTAAGCCATATAACATAAGCATTCGTGCAGTACACAGGAAGATAATAGACTGAGGCTAGATGAAGACTGGCATTTGCACATGGCAGCTTTTTTAGTCAGTAGCTAGTGATTAGCAAGACTTAGGGCAAATCTTCATTTTATCTTCTGAAGGGCATTGCACAGGATTCCCATCTCACCTGCAAAGGAAATAACCAGAGTAGTTAATCCTACAGCTAGCCCATTACTAATGCTCCTGTATAGATTTACTGTTTATATCCATTCCCTGAAAGAATAAGGTGAGCAAAGTGATGGACTGGACACATTAACGGGGGTCTTACTGGAATAAGGCCTGCAGAGTTAGCCCTTCACCTTCATCAGCCATAAAAAGATGGCTCACAGGATCAGGAATGCCAGCTCTTGGCAGGCCAGCCAGTTTTAGGTGGAAAATGTGGTAGGAGAAAGGCTAGAATGACAGAAGAAAATGTGGCTAAAACCAATCATTTCCCTTCCTTACTAAGAACAGGTAGAGTCACAGAGTCCATCCCCAGGCCCTTCAGCCTTTTCTAGCACTTCCAGTAAAAATGGATATTTCAGAAGGGACAAACTACAGTCAAGTGGAAATGCTATTTTGAAGCTTGGTTAGAATTAGAAAGCAATTTTTGTACCATAAATGCAGGATGCCTCCAGCAGGTGAATGCAGTCAGGGAAGTGCACATGGGATGTGGCTATGGAGGACCCTCTTTTACCCCTCCTGGGAAACCTGCGTGCTCAATCACCTCTCTGAAATGCCTGTACACCAATGCACACAGCATGGGGAACAAACAGGAAGAAGTAGAGATCTGTGTGCGGTCGCAGGGCCATGATCTCATTGCCATTACAGAGACATGGTGGGATAGCTCGCATGACTGGAGCGCTGTCATGGATGGCTACGTGCTTTTTAGGAAAGACAGACCAGGAAAGCGAGGTGGAGGAGTTGCTCTTTAGGTGAGAGAGCAACTGGAATGTATCGAGCTCTGCCTAGGGGTGGCTGAAGAGCGAGTCGAGAGCTTATGGGGAAGGATTAAAGGGCAGGCTAGCATGGGGGACACTGTTGTGGGTGTTTACTGCAGGCCACCTGATCAGGAAGAGGAAGTCGATGAGGCCTTCTACAGACAGCTGGAAGTAGCCTCACGATCCCAGGCCCTGGTTCTCATGGGGGACTTCAACCACCCCGATATCT
>NW_020447564.1:28384-76614 GCF_003343035.1 Apteryx rowi
CAGAGAGGTGGTGGAGTCTCCTTCTCTGGAGATATTCAAAACCCGCCTGGATGCAATCCTGTGCAATGTGCTCTAGGTGACCCTGCTTGAGCAGGGGTGTTGGACTAGATGATCTCCAGAGGTCCCTTCCAACCTCAGTGATTCTGTGATTCTGTGATAAAGGAGATGAGTGCTGTTTGATCTTGGTCAGGCTTAGAGCCTAAAAGACATCCAGATAAAATTTGTATTACAGTTACTGTTTCTGACCCAAATTCTGAGGCATTCAAGGTAACAAATATACAGTTCCTTACTGTTGATAGTGTCGGCTAAGTTCTTCAGCTGCTTTGCATTGTCCAGGACTTCAATCCTCTGTGTGTAGGGATTGTACCGAACAGAGAAAGGACGAGGGATTGTTGAAGCAAATTTCCTGAGGAAAAAACACAAAAACACATACAAACATGAAATAGTCCTTTCTTTCAGTAACTCTCTCTTAGCTGGTGTGTGCTTTTTTTGATGGGAGGGATAAGGAAATCTATGTGAGAAAATGACTAAAATTATTGCTGAGCGATCTGAGACCTTCAGCATGGTGTAATATGCTTGAATTTGCATTTGTGCTTACTGCCCTTTTTTTTTCCAAGACCTAATTATGCTGTTGGCGTGGGAACACTGCTGCTGATATAGGCCAAGTAAGTAGCTACCAGGATTTGCTGTAAATATCTGATTTTCCTTTCAGTAATGTGAAATATAGGAGTCCTGATCCATGTTTGCAGTTTCTGGAAAAGTGAGGTCAAGCACCCGTTTGGGCATACCTTGGAGTAAGCAGTGGACTAACTTCTAACATAGCTGGTATTGGCTCCCAGGTCTTTGCAAAGCTAGGAGATGGTCAGTGGAGCAAAGTGGCAGTCTTGCCACCCCTTATCCCCAGCCTTTCCTGCTGCAAAATACTCAATTCCATGGCAGAAATGCTAATTTTTTTTGGTATTGTGGGGAAACATTAATTTGCATAACCACAGAAATGTGGAAAGTAAGGCTCTGAATGGGATGAGATGGTCAGAGCTATTGTTTCAGGCTCCTTGCAGACCCCAGCAGGATACTGGTTTATATATCTGCTTTGGATTACTGAAATTATTGCTGAAACAGGAGGGAAAGCACACAAGCATTGATTATGGAGCCCCATCATACAGACCATGACTCAGCATGGTAAATCCCATATGCCCAGAACTGTGGAATATGCTGGATCCCACCTCCATATCATTCTTTCAGTTCAGCCCTAATTATCATTAACTAAGGCATTTTTTCAAACAGAGATCAGTGTGAGCAGGCCCCAAATGGGTTCCAGTGGAAAAATACTATGGTAGCTAAGATGAAAGAGTTTGGTGGTTTCAGTCCATCTCTTTCAAGCAGAGGGATCCACTTTATAAGACAGTCTTCCTAAATCTTGATTAGAAGCTGAACACCTTAAACTGAAATTTTTTAGGTCAGCCTCTGAAGAATTTTTCAGGGAGGTTTTCTGTTACACACACACACACACACACACACACACACATGTTCATCTATACGACACCCATACAGGCACCAGACCAACCCCCAGGCCTCCATTTCAATTTAACCAGTATTCCAATTTGGTCGCTGAAACAAATGAAAAAAGATCAAAGATCTTTTTTAAAGAGTAAGACAACATTTGCTGCCTTCTCAAGGAGCTTGCTCCTCAGTTAGAGAAGTACACAGAGAAGATTGAAACTGTGTGCAGGATATTATAACAGCACAAACCAGAAAAGAAGGCCATCGATTCTCAGGTATCACCCTGAGGGGAAGGGCAGGAGGAGAGATTTCAGGCTGATGATGACAGAGAAAGCAGAAGGGGAGGTAGCTAGAAAGACCTAGGAGTTGGGGAGCCCTGGGCAGCAATGTCTTGGGTCATGGTATGTGAGTGTCTGTGAAAAGGAGAGAGAGAGAAAGAGGAAGAGACTGCAGATCTGGTACAAGTCCCTGTGTGGCAATTCCCTTGAAGGATTTGCTGAGTGTGAACCAAGTCTAACCCACATTGGCCTTGGCTGACATTCAGAGATACTGAGTTTTCTAAACAAAAATAGAAATATTGCTGTGAAGGGGATCCCAGGCTGAACCCTAACTGCAGTCTGAGTCACTCCTGTTTCAGAACCAAAACCCAGAACTGAACCTGGACCATTATTTCAGAGTTTGGTTGAACTGGAACTGAATCAGAATGTGAGTCACAGATGACTGAAAGATTTATTGTGTAGCCCTGTAGTCCTGTAACCACACTACCGGTAAGACACTACAGGCTCTTTATCAAGCTAACAGCAAAGGCCTCAGGATTGGGATTGTCAGGCTTGCTTGGGTTTTTTTGTTTTTTGTTTTTAACTGTAATAGCAATTGTCTAATGGCCATGTGGCTATTACCTAATTTGTTTTAGCTTTGCTTAACTCCATATAATTGTGTGCTATAATGCCTATTGTTAATAATTTTGATATAGACAGGAATAACAAGTAGTTATGCTGTGTAGAATGAATAACTCTGACCCCAGAGTAATGATGTTGCATGCAGGAATACAAGTGTGGGCTGACAGTAGAGGCCTTGAAAGCATGGGCATAGGATGATACCGGAGGCCCATGGGCTACCAGCAACTCCCCAGTGGTCAGTAATTGATGGCAATGCAAACTTAGGAAGTGATAAAAAATGATTTTAGGGGAAACAAAATGGACAAATTAAAAAATATCTAGCATATGTAAAATGTACCGTGTGTAGTAAGATCAGAAGTAACACAGAGTTGCAGACCAACAGAGAAAGAGCAAGATGTAAGGCAAGTCAGAAAACATAAAAAGGGCTCTGAGCAGACCTTGGGGTGAGAAGGAAGAAAGGAAGCCTCAACATCATACTCCTCCTCACAAGAGAGAGGAAGAAACCTCATTCATTAACATCACCTACCTCCTCCAAAGACCTCAGGATGCTGACTACTTGTCAGCCCACCCACCCCCATTGCCCACCACCACCAGGCTGAAACTGTCCACCTGAAGACACAGAAGAACAGGGGAAGGACAAGCGTAACTTCAGAGAAAAAAAGGGTAGCTACTAGGAGATTTTCTTGTATAATAACTTTTAACTATAGCATTGTTGAAAAGTTTTGCTTTATATTAATTAGATAGCTTAGACTGTAAGTCTTAATATCGTTGTGATTGGACTAATAATGATGTTTGTTGTATTGTGGTTGTACTGATAAAATCTTAACTAGACTAATCACCAATTCTTGGCTTCACATGTAAGGTGTGTTCCCCTTTTTGCCCAAAACAAGATTTTGAGTGTAACAGCTGCTTAGTCTTTTAGAGCTTTGCACAGTTTTTTCTAATGCCTATCAAAATGTTACTGTCATTACATTACATTACATATCTGTCATGGCAGTGGGATCCATTCTATTGGCAGTAGACAAGAAATTGGGTCTTATGTGGAATGACTGTATTACCTTAGCTTTTCTTTTGCATCTTTAAAACTTTCAGCAACATAGTAGATAGGCTGGAACTCAGTGACAGGGTACTTCTGCACAGAAGTCTTCTCCAGGACAAGAGGTTGAATCTCAGGTTTGCTTGATAAACAGTACTACAAGCAACAGAGTAAGAAATTTATTTCAGGCAAAAAGTGCTTGCATTTACTGCAAAAGAAAGACAGAGCTACTAATGCCACCCATTTGCAGATAGGAAAGACTTGCTTTTGCGGAATGCCAATAACATGGTCACTAAGTAGGAAGGAAGTAGGTTTGAGTCCTCTGTGTATATATATACATGGACACATTTATTAGATAGAGCTGTCTAATAAAATATGACATTTCATGCTACTTGTATGCACAAAATATGAAGCAAAATAATGATTTGAAGGGATTAACAAGAAAAGTTTGAGAAATTATAAAAACCCAAGAATGAACTATGTAACAGCTCTGAAATGTTGCTTTATAGAACACACCTGCAACTCCCCAAATGAAGACAGCAGCCCTGCACCATATGCCTTCAGTGAATCGCCTTCCTTACATAGCCCAAACTCCACCGTAAACCAATAAACCTAGCAAGAAAATCAGATAGAAACATATGATTCCTTGGTCAAAAAGAACACGTACACATCATTTATTTGAATGTACTTGGAGCTTACATTTCTATTTAAAATGTTGCAATGGGTCAAATATCAACTGTGTAAATTTAATAGTGTCCCCACAGGCTGAAATTCTTCCCCCTAGAAGGGGCATAGTGCCAGACCTACTGTGTCTGAAAATCAATTCACTTCCCTGACAAAAACAGTGTGTTTTACTGTGCTTACATTTGTCAGCAGAGCATAGACAATGAAACCACAGCAATAAAATTTCATTTTGGCTGGCCAAACCAACTGAAGTTTGAACCTTTGTGGATAGATTTATGTTTCCTGTTTCCCACAGAGGGACTCTAGCTGCAGCAGCAAGGGAGGGAATGAGCTGTCAGTACAACAGAAGACCCTACCAAATGAAGATAGTGTGTGGCCTAGCTTGACTTTTTGGTCTGTCACTGTGTAGCAGTTTGAAGGGATACCTGCTCTGACCTCGTAGAATGACCTCATCTACCAGAAATAGCAAAGATTGTGCAAAGTTCTGTCCAGCTGATTTGACGTCGGGGACACTAATCTCATAGGCATATCTTCCTTCATTTGGAGTTTGCAGCTCTGTGTCCCAGTTCTCTCACGGTAGGATTCAAGTGACTCATGTTGACTGCAGAGGACATTATCTGCCTGGCAGCAGGGAAGGGAAGGGATGCTAGCAGGTAAGACAGCTGCTAAAGCTGCCTCCTGAAATTTCCTGGGGGAATGTAGTAACACATAAGTTCTTCTTACCCAATATGTTTGTGCTGGAGGAAGTCTTGTCTGGCCCTCTGTATTTAATCACAACTGTCACTTTGAATAAGGAATGCCAAAATTATTTTCCTTAATGCAACTGTTTTAGGGTGGGTTTTCCAATCATGGACTTCATTTTGTTCCCATTCAACTCTATGGGAGTTCTATCAGTGACTTCAGTGGCAGCAGAATTAAGACAACACAGAGTGCTTTGGAAAACTGAGCCCTCATTTATTAAATTACCGTAGCGAGTTTCTCAATGAACTCATCTGGAGCTCCCAGAGATGCCAGTCCAATTTCCTGTAACAATAAACCATTATTCTTCAAGCTGTTTATTACAAACATTCTTCCTGTCTTGTCTTATGTAATTTCTCGCATTTTAAATGTTACCATCATTTACTACCACACACAGATGTTTACAGGACATGTTCTTATCATGCAGCATCAATTTTAAACCAGAAATCTCTCCAGAAATGAACAAAGGGTGCTGTCTAAATGTCATTTACAAGGCATGATCCTTTGTGCCTGGTACAAAGCCCACTGAGGTCAAATAAAATTTTCCTCTTGCTTTGACAGGCTTTTGATCAAGCCTACAATGCACACCCAAGAAAATGATATGGTAAAAAGGAGACAAATCAACCACATCCATACACCTTAAATATTTATGTTTGTTTTGATGGGCCCTGATTGCAAGAGTTTTTCTGGAGGCTTGGATCAGTTTCTTTCTGAATGGCAGGGCATGATTTGAAAGAGTTCTTTTGTACCTTTGGAGTTAAGCAGACTTTCCTGGGAGGAATACAATAGTCGGATTCAGAATGCAGCCAAACAAGACTGTACATATCAGCTACCCTTTTTGTTTTTGTTTTTTTCCAATGAGGACAGCACACTGCTGAATCAGAGCACTCCCTACACACCAAAAGCATGCAGGCAACCATCGCTATGCTAAATCCTAAGGAACCAAGGTACAGTAGGGTTTATATCAAAGGAAACCCCAGTCTGGAGGAAGGGCAGAGCCAGAGGGCAGTATTGAATGCTTATTAACTACATCAAGTTAATCTATATCTTGTGAGCATGTTACATCAAATCCATTATTCCTTCCTTCCTTCCTTCCTTCATCCCTCCCTTCTTCCTTCCTTCCTTCTTCTCTTCCTTCTTTCTTTCCTTCTTCTTTCCCTCTGTCTATCTTTCTGTCTTTTCTTGTTTTCTGGAAAGATGCAGCCAAAATGCAGCCTCCTTCTCTGAGGTTTGACTCTTTTACCAGAAACATTAACACTAGCCAAGAGAAAGATCCTCTCCAGCCTTCTCCCATACTTTGCTACCGGGATGGTTCCTCATTTTCCCTAACTTTTGGACTGTGGAGTGGGGCAATAACTCATCTGACTCAAGGGCAACTTAACCTTTCCCAGAAGGATCAACACCTACAAAGAGGGTTTTAGACAATGATTTCACAAAGGATTTGCCTATAAAAGACAAGCTCACACAAGACAGAAATTTGCAGTGTGAGTATGTGAGTTCTCCCATGTGATTTGTGTCTCGATTTCAAGAAATAAATAAATTAAGGTCTTCTTGAAGTATATGTACAATATGATTTTAATCAGGATTCATGGCCTACATGGCCTCAGCTGTACTTTGATACTAATAATCAAGAATGCAGCAATGCTGCCTCCTTTATTCTGGTTTGATTCTTGACAACGCTTTTGAAGTTACCAGCTGTGAGCGCTTGTCATTTCAACACTTACCCATTACAATCTAGACCTTCACACTCAGATAGCCAAAGAGAAAGGAAAACAATTAACACTTCCTGGTTTTTGGAAAGGGAAACTCAGCTGACCTCAAACACTCTTAACCAATAAGCTTAAAGGGGAACCCCTCCATAACCCTTTGTTCATCCTCTGAATTATCTGGTCTCTGGTGTTTAACTTACCTGGGAAAACTGAGCAAAACTGGGATCGGCAAAAAGAGGTACGTGTCCTAGTAGCTCATGGCAAATATCACTGCAGAAAAACATGACATTTGAATATAATTTAGGAAAAGTGCTAGATGAATCCCCTAGAATCTGAGTGTAGTCAGGAGTGCAAAAGAGGGCTCCTATCTGAGAATGATGCTCAGGACTCAGGGAAAAACATTTGCTCTAAAATGGTTTTCTCGACCAGAAGGTTTGTACTCCCCAGGGTTTTCAGTGGTTTTATACTCATACGTCCCTCAGAGAAAGGATGATGTGATATCTGTTTTGTATCATCAAAGGATGGCAGCATTGTTAAGGGTGACTTCCACAAGTGGAACATTGTTAAGGATGACAACTTAAGACTGCTCTCAAGACCACACCTTTCTTTTCATACTACAAGCCGAAATTAGATGTTTAGTTTCCTAGGCTCCTTAGACAGCCCAGAGGGAGAGGGACCCCCTCAGAGAGCAGGTCAGCTCAGCCTCCCTCACCATGGCCCACAGAGAACGCCCAAGCTGGTCATCCTATCCCAGTTGCCAGAAACCAGTTCTAAGGGTCTGGCACTGGATGACACTGGACATCTTAGGAAGAGTCAGTCTTTGAATGGGCACCTACAATCTACTATGTTAGCACTGTAAAATCGTTGCATGGTCTTTCTCTAAAGTCTGGGTGACCACAATCTTTGAAACCACTTACTTGGAGGGTAGTAACTTATTTGAGTCCTACACCTATGCACTGCTGAGTGACTTCCCATTTAAGCCCACTGTACTAGTTAAGTCCCGCAGGATGGGTGTACAGCTCTGGCCTTCTGCAAAAGGCAAATTAAACCATGAGCAAGCCTCTGAAAGCAGTGTTTGGAAAAGAAAACTATCCTTCCAACTGTCCACTTCTCCAGCTCATGAAAGCCCAGAAAGAAATCTCTCCACCAAAGGAAATGTCAAAAGACTGGGAGATAGCTTTAGCTGATCACAGTGCTGCTTAGGCTACTGAGAGCATTCACCATGGTGTCAAAAGGCACATCAGGAGCTCAGCCCTGGCTCCCCTTCAGACCCAGAGCCTCCCGCTGAGAGATGGGAGTTCACACTTCCTCAGGTGGGACTGTTTTCATGGCAATTTAAAATTCACAGCTGGCCAGGGATGTCTGGAGAGAACTCAGCCAAAGATGGCCAGTTTTTTGAAAGACAGAGAAGGAATTTGGTGAGATGTCTGCATCCCTTTGGTAGGAAGGGGAGAAAAGCAGACTAAAAGGCACAGGGAACAGGGAAAGGGGAGGGATGAGATGCTCCTAGGAAGGCAAGGTCTGTGGAAGACATTTACAGGGCAGGGACCTCCAGAGCAGGCATTCAAGAAGACATATGTTCAGGAAGACTGGGCTCCACCGGCCCAGCCCAACAAGAAGTGAAGTGGAGATGTGGAGGCTGGGGGCTTAGATGGAAAAGTGTAATCCAGTCTGTGAAAAACATAATTCAGAGGTCTCTCCTGGAGACAGAGCATGAGGCTTGCAGGCACTGCATAACAGCAGGGACTGTGGTAAGGGTTTCCGCTGTGCAGCTGGCCCCAGTTTGCCTGGGCATTGTGTGAGCAGATCAGAGCAAAGCAGATTGCAGCCTGGCTTTGTGCAGAATGTGAATGGGATGAGGAGAAACAGGGAGGAAAAACAGGAGCATGAGGGATAGAAAAATGAAGGGGATTGTAGGAAGGAGTAGGACGCAAAGAAATGGTAAAGGAGAAGAGGAAGAATTGCAACAGGAGGCAGAGGAAGAAGAGAAGTGTTTCAAAAACAGGAAGTGGAAAAAGACAATGGAGAGGCAAAGAGAAAACAATAACATAAAACTCAAAAAAAGAAGGGGTCAGTGATCTGGGCTTCCTCTATCTTGCTGCCAGAGGTTTGTTTGCAACATGCTGAGTCATTACTGCACTAGATTTCACACTACTTCTTCAGGTGTTAATAGCTAAGTTAAATGCCATTGTACGCTGCTCTCTCATCTCCCAGCCAGCACACAGGCATGCCTTCAGATAGCAAAACTGCCTGATCAGTCCCAGAAAAACTTGCAGAAGAGGAGGCAGCTCACTAAAAAGACCAGAAGTCTTCCAAAAATGTTTTCAGAAAAGAGCAGTCATTTGAGCATTCTCCATTAGCTCTGTTCCCAGGAGTTCTCTGGAGTCCCCCATGGTTACTGCAAGTTGGCCTGACCCCACTGCTAGTCTGCTGCAACTTTTCACACTTTCCATGCCAAAGTACTTACGGCTCTGGTGTGTACATGGGTTTGGATGCATGGCGAATATATTGTGTAGAGTGAAACACTCGGAAAGCCAGCCCAGCCAAGAAATCCCGAGAGGAGAGCAAGCCTGCCACAGGACGCAAGCGGAAGCCAGTGCAGGCTGATGGGACAGAAAGATGACACGTTAGAAACACCTAGTGTGTTTTATTTATCCTTATTTGGACTCCTCGCAATGGAAAAAATATATTGACTGGTTTTTTTTGCTCCCCCTATATTAATCAGCATTTAATTTCTACCCATGTGTACCATCATCACGGTATCTGAGCATCCCTGCCATTATACTCTTGGAAATTTTACAGAGGGGGACCTGAAACCTGAAACAGAGGTCAAATGATGTGCCCAAGCACTCACAGAGAGTCTGTGATAAAGCAGGGACTGCTTTTCTATCTCTGGAAACATTCCCCCCATCGACATCAGAGGCCTTTCATTTGACTTGGTTCTTTTAGATGCTTCAAACTTACTTTGTAAGAATTTTGAAATATCTTCAAGTTGGGGGATGTTATCCTCCTGGTAGCCACAGTACTTCTCCAGCAGTGGAAAGACATGGTTGTGTTCATAACAAGCATGAGTTGGATAGAGAGTCTTCAGCTCCCTGAAGACAATGCCCCATGTTCTCTTTTCCTCTTCTGTGTAGGTGACTTCAGGAATAGGTTGCCCGCTAGAAAGGAAATGGATACAATCTATGGGAGTGACAAAGAAACTGTCCTGTGCTATCAGCAACATCATCTGGAGCTTTACTCAGGGCTTGCCAGAAACTGGTGGTGTAGGAGAAAGGATGCCTTTGTGCCCAAGAGCACTCCAGCTGAGATACTGACCCTTAGCCAACTCCTTGCACTATTGTGGTGAAAACAAATTAGTGCATATTTGTCTTATCAGAATGTTCTTCTAATAATATTCACTAGCTGATGGGTTTTTTTCTCTTTCTAGATATACAGCAGCTGTAGCTGTTGCATTTCTTGCTCTAATGCAGTTTTCATAAATTTTAACATAATTGATACAAAAAATTAGTTCTAGAAAACTGTTTCTTGGGTGGTCAGAGTAATTCTGAGCTGCACCTCATGATCATGCTACATTTGCAGACTTTGGCCAGCTTGATTTTTTTTTTCTTTAATTTTAATGAGTAATTTTGGGTCAAATCACATCCTCAGGCCTCCATGTGCTCAGCTAACACTGAAGTTAGCAGGCATTAGGCAATCATAAGCAAAGTATTTGGGCCTCCTGAGGACAGTTGATTCCTTGGCAATAATGATAGGGCCATAGGTGAATCCAGCGGCTTTGAAAAATCAAAGGATTTTAAGTAACTTAATAGGGTTAACATCACTGCTGGAATAATGCTGGGGCCTTCCAAGCCCCAGAGATCCATTGTTAAACTCTCATGACACCCCACCATCTCCCACCCCCTCATTTTTAACTTGAGCCTGAGGGCAGTTCTTCTATAGCACTGTCATTTTGTGCCTCTGCGTATCAGCCCTCCTTGATCTGTGGAGCTTTAAACATGGTCTTGAATTATGAAGACTGCTGGGGAACTGTTGTTCCTATAGCACTGGCTGTTCCTAATTAATTCTCAGCCACCTTTCAGGACTAGATGGGAAACTATGGCTTAAAAAGCTTTCAAATTTCAATTAAAAAGTCCTAGGTATCAACAGGGCTGAAAGCAAAAGAAAGTGGAGAGGGAAGAGCAAGCAAGCTAAAAGCAAAGGAAACAGAGGTCAGGGAAATGAGGCATTCAGCAAAAATGAAGGTAAATGTATTAGGAGAGAAGGCAGAAGGGCAAAGGCAGAGGAGAGAGACAAATAGCAGTAGAAAAGAGGACAATTTAAGTACAAAAGAAGAATACAGATATAAATACAGAAAAGAGGAATACAGAAAAAGATTAAATTGATAGGGGGAAGAAAAGTATGAGACAACTGACTGCAGACCTGCCTCACCTTTTCAGATGACTTCACAAGCTAAACACATGTGCCTTTCCAGATACCTTCACATGAAGCCTGGTAGCTTTGGTTGTTCCTCTCGTCCTGCCCCACACTCCTTCCACCCATTCCTACACACAGCAGACGCCCCTTTGCCTCTTCTCCCCTGCTGCAGACCCTGAAAGGTGTCTCTGCCAGGTGTAGCACCCAGGGCAAGGGCATTAGGGGCACATCAGCGCATTCCTAAATTAACACCCAAAGTCATGAAAAGCATGTGCCTTCCTTCCATGAGCCCAAGAAGCCCAGACTGTGGCACTCACACTCTGCTCTTTGCTCTGTTACTGAAAAAACTCATTGGAAAGTTTAAAAACCTGGCATAGAAGGTGTTTTGGGGACCTTTAGGTCCAGGTCTGAACAAACTGTTACCTCTGTTTGCAATGTCTCTGAGGATCTGGATCACAGACTAAATATTAGTTATGTCTTGGAATATAATGGTTTTATCTTCCTAAGCTGGTTCCAGGTTGAATCTCAGTTTGTCTGGCTTTTGGGGTTTTTTTTGTTTGTTTTTTTATAGGTAGGATTTGATGGAAGCCTGCAAACTAGAGGCCAAAGATTGCTATCAGTTATGCAGGAAGGATACATCTTCCGTGGGAAACCTATAAATGGGAATTAATCCATTCCCTCTGGCCACGAAGTCTTATCAAAATTTTCTAGCCATAAACTGAGCTCCTGACTTTTTTCACTTTGTATCAGTCAGTCCAATTTTGTCTCGTGTTTTATGATTAGATTATTAGCTGTTTGGCTCAGGGACTATCTCTTCATCACTGTGTTGCACAAAGTGAAGCCCTAAATATACAACATATGTTACCTTAGCCTTTGCTATCACAATTTTTACCATTTTCTGCAAGAATCAGGCCCAGTAGTACTGATGTAAACATGTGAATGGCTTTGGGAGCAGAATTTTACCTCCTCCAAATGTGATCACTAAAAGCAATCAAGCAAGCCTGTTCTATCTGAATTTATCAACTCTATTCATTTATTTTTCTTGGGAAATGAGAGTCCAAATTGCTCATTGCAGCTGGGTCAGACATGATAAAAGTAGAGTATCAGGCACTGGATTAGCATCAGAACCATAACTTATTCATTATTTTAATAGTGTATGCAGCTCCTGCTTTAATGTAAATGATAGGCACTCCTCCCCCTAGCCCTGGTTTAATGGGGAGAATACCAGAAGTGGCTTTATTCAATGTTCAGGTCTTTGTAGTAGCAACTGAGTCTGCTGCTCAATTAGACAACAAAGCCAGAAGAAGAGGGTTGTTGTGGGGAAAGAGAGGAGGCGATGTTCTCATCTGAACATGTGCCTGGACCAGTTTACTTTTGTTTTACTGTGATTTGGGGATAAATGCATGAGCAGGAAGATTTAAACACATGCCAGAGAAAAGCCAACAGCAGCAGGATGCTTGTGGAAGGATAGCGATCAGCAGCAGGGCAAGCACCCTGTGAAAGGTCAGGAGACATGGGCTTGCTTTCCTGCCCCTACGCTGAACACTCACTGTCTGTAGTTGTAGGCAATATCCGCAAACTCCTTCCTCCGGGCCCGGTACACAGGATCTTTGAACCCCTGGAAAGAAACAGTGACAGTCAGTTGCTGTGTAAGTGCAGCTGGTGAGCAGCCCACCTCTTGCCAGGTTCCCTCGGACATGGCTGGAGGCACTGAAGGGGTTGGAGGGAGCAACAAGCTGGTGAGGACCCAGGCTAAGAGCACGAGAGTGAGTAGGGAAGCTGCTTTCCATCCTGCATATCTGCACTGGGACACATATCTCCCCATCTACAGAACAGAACAAGAGCGACCAGAGGAGTCACCCAGCCACAGCCTCCTAACCCATTTCTCCCCTCAAGCCCTATCACCTTCGTGTTTCCACTTGCCATGAGAGACTCAGGCTCTTTTACAACACAGACAGAGTGCTCCCAAAAGAGCAACCGGCTGCATTAACACTATTCAGATGACTAGTGGTCTTCTCTTACATGTAGGTTTCTCATGAAACATGTTGCAGTTCCTAACATAGCTGGGCTGGTCTAGAGGAGCAGAGTTAAACCATGTTAGAAATACAGTCATGAACTCAGTCAGACTTTTTAGGTGGGTTTTCAGCATGAACCATGTTCGAAGGCAGCTAATTGTCTGTATGATCAGGGATAAGAAATATAATCTCTGGCTCTTCACATGGGGTAACCATTCTCCTGTCCTGGTGTGTCATTTATTTAGACTATAAGTTCCTCAGGGCTGGGAGTGTCTTCACCACCTAAAGTGGTGAAATGTCCTTCCAAGTTACAAGGCATTTCTACAGTGCAAATAACAATAACTCACGGGGCACAGCTGCAGTTTGTGAATGAATCGCTTGGAGGTACATGGCAGAACTGGACTGAGGAACAGCGTAACACAACCAAACGCAGGTGACAGCTAAATTTAGAGTGCAGATCTAAGAGTTTATGCTGGGCATAAATGGACAAATGGACTAAAAAATTTGCTGTCTCAGATTAACCTGGCATGGAATTATTCGTGGTTAAATCCCACAGTACTTTACTGCTGAAAACACAGACTCCTTTATTTTCTCTCTTCCTACACCCTATGTTCTGTCCCATTTATTTACCCCAGCACATGTCCTGTTGGGCTTCCTTTTTAAGGCAACCTGGATAAAACTGCTCACTAACTAATTAATTCTAGGAACTGGGGCAGAGATGCTTCATGCCTTTCAATATCCATTTTCTGTTTCTTTTCTTTTTGGAATACAATCTTGGTCTATTCCTGCATGACACACAAGGGGGCCATTGACTCAATATGTCTCCTTTCATTCTGCTTTTCATATGACTGCACTGAATATCATGAATCATTGTACATGATACATAACACATCTCGAATTAAGCAATAGGTAGTGAATGAATAATCACCCTATCTCAATTAAACTAATAGCAGCAATTTTTGTTGCGCTGCATGTAATTTATTTATAATCACCCTGTCTCAATTAAACTAATAGCAGCAATTTTTGTTGCACTGCATGGAACTCAGTGTGTTTTGACAAATGAAAATAAGTTGTTGTTTGCTTAGAAAGGAAGTAGAGGCAGAAGTATTCTTGAATCTAGGAGAGCTGAAAAACTGCTGAAGGATTTTTTTATCAACTAGGCCAGTAAACAAAACTTTCTGACTGTACTAGTTAAACCACAAACTCTTTGAAAAAGGGATATTTTCTTTTGTTGTGTCTCACCATGCAAGAATCGCATCAGATTTAATAAACACATAGCAATGCACTAAATTCAGTTGTGTGTATGTGATCGAGGAGAAAAAAAAACAAAAACAAAAAAAAGCTCTTATTACCTCCAAGCTACAATATGCTGCTTCTGTTTTTGTTGCTAGTGATTCACAAAATGGGTCTGAAGTCACCATATCAGAGTCACCTGGGAAAACCAGAGGTGTCTTTTTGGTGACTCTATGTTCTGATTAACTCTATGACTCTTTAGGTCTGCTGGTATTTGCTTAAATTAAAGCAACTTTTAGTCTGCCCTGATTTATACCAGGGATTGGGGTTGATTCCAGCCCTGGAAATGTGTCATCCTGCTTGTCCTAAGCCACACAAGGGGTAGTCTACTAGATTTGTCTTAAAGCATAGCAAATGTAAGTGAGAGAAGCACCGGTCCCAATAACCACAAACATGTTAAAAGAAAAAAAAATCTGCTTCTTACAGGATGGTCTGCATCCAATTCAGCTCCATAGCTTAGGATCTGATTGGCAAATCTGTCCAGCTCCTGGATACTTCTTGGAAACCATGGCACTGCAAAACAGAAAAGAAATCCATACCATTTCATTTCTTTATGACTTTGTTTTTGAAAAGAAAACTATTAGCTTTTTTTATTACTTTGCTTTGGGTCTCCTTCTGTTTCTATTTTTCATCATAAATATAAAGAAACCTATGTAAGGGGCTAAATTCTTTGAACAACAGTGGCCTTTCCGCATAGTAGGAGGCAACCCTCCATGTTGTTTTGAATTTGTGGCTGTTCTGCACTGTTGGAAGAAAACAGCGCATCAAGAAAGTCTAGCCCTTGGCACACAGTTGGCTTGTAATGTTTATGATTTTCTGTTTTTTATTCTGGTTTCTTGACTTGCCAGACATAGGAATATTTCCAGAGCATCCTCAACCTCACAGTAGCTAGCGTCAGCCCTTGCAAAGGAACAGCAAAAACACCACAGCAAGAAGGATATGGGTTTCTTTCTAGACTTACTTGGTGGCCTCACTTAAGCTAGGACACTGAAACAAAATAATAAATGGCACTCTGATACCTCTGACTAGCATTATATTACTGAACTCATTATGCAGTAATGCAGCATTTAATTAAAATTCTGGGCCTGGTTCTTCATTGCCTTGCAACTCACATGCTATACACATTTTCTGCAGCACACCCAGGATAGGAAATGGGGCCACACCGACTACACTGCATTTAACATCCACATGGCCCTCCCTGTATGGCAGGGCATAAGGTGGAGGGCAATATGGCTTTCCAGATGCAATGTGTTCAGACTGGGAAAAATCAGCAGGCAGATGCCTTCATGGCAGCTGTGCTGTGAGGAATGGCTCATTACAGCTCGAGTGGGACCCGGAGCAGCCACCCTGGGCAACAGGTCCTTCATGGAGCCGTGAGCACAGGGGTTTCCCATTGCGGTTCAGGCAGGTACCACTGGCTTCTGGGCACTTCCAGGGAGCTGCCAGTACCACTGGAGTTGATTTGCTTGCTATTGCCTTCTTCTGCCCCATCCTTTCATTTTTTGCCCTTTTACCCTAACTGCCTATTGCTTCCCTTCCCTTCCCTTCCTTTCCCTTCCCTTTGTTTTTTTCCCTGCTTTCTTTGGTTCTCCTCACTATGCCATTCTCAGGGAAGGAAAAACATTAAGTACAGCTTGGGGGAAAAGTATAAGGGCAGTGATAACATAGTGCGATACTTCCCTAATAACTCACTAAATTCCAGGAATGTGCAAATGAGAGCCTGCCTGAGCCAGACATTACATCCATATCTAATTTGATGAACTTTTCCCCATCAGTACAACTAATTGGTCTTCGAGCCCATGTATGTGTTTGTCTCCAGGACACTCTGCAGCAGTAAGCTCTATCATTTCATTACATGTGATTGAAAATTACTCCCTTTTGTTTATTTTAGATATGATTATTTCATTTGATGTTAATTAGTTCCTGCATACAAACACCAGTGAACACTTTGTCCTTATTCACCTTCTCCAGGCCACCTAGGATCTTACAGCTCCCTGTCGGATTCTCTCTCTACCATCTCTCATCCTGACTGAGACCTCATCTGTGTAATTCTGGCACAAAAAACATTGCCTACATTTGAGCACCCTGGTCATTTTTCTCTGCACCACCTCCAGTTCTACCGTACTTTTTCTGAGGAAAGGGGACAAGACCTTCAACTAGGGAGGTACCCAATGCTCAGGCTCTGCATTCATGTCGCATATTTCCACCACACCAGTCAGCCTCATGGATGTCAAGGCTAATATCACCCCAAAAGCTGGACCTCCAGGCCTAGGGCTATCAGCAGTCTCTCATCAGCAGAATGTTCACAGTTCATTTAGCATCTTTCTTGCATGAATGGGGGTTGCTTGCTCACCCAGTGCCTGGAAATAAAGCTCATTCCCCTGTGCAGCTCTCTGCCTGGCTGGGAGCGATGCTGCTCAGTCATACCTCCCTGGCTGATTTTGCTCTTTGTGTGGGGTGAACCCAATCCTCAGGGAAAGCATCACTGCGAGGACAGAGCAGTGGCAAATTTGTCCAGCAGCTGCTGCCTGTGCTCTCCCACAGCGACTGACTGAGAGGGCTCAGCCCTGATCCGGATGGACCACCTGTGGGATGAGAGGATCACTCTGTCTCCAGGTCTGTTCAGTCTTGCTCTTTCCACTGCAACTAACAATAAAGCAGGCATTTACGGCGCTGGGTTTAGGCGAGGCAAGGCACCTGCACGGAGGCACTGGAGAGACAAGGGCAGATTTACAGGGCATGCTTAAGAAGCCTGCGGCTTAGCCCCATGCAGAGCACTCGCTCTCTCCGAGGTGGTGTCCCACCACCAGCCTGGCTGCATCCAGCACTCCCATTGAGAGTCATATTATTCCTTTCACCAGCCCAGGAGCACTGGCTGTGCATGCTTGCATGGGCTGGCATGGCGCATCTGGCTCTCGCAGCCGCTGCCGGGTCCTCAGGCTTCTCATGCTGCAGAGCACCCATCCGGCGCGGGATCCTGGCGCTCCTTGCCGTGCCTTCCCCTCTCCCCTTCTAACAAAAGTGGCCTTTGCTCCCCCACCTCTCGAGCTGCCCACCTTCCTGCTTTGCCCTAAAAAGCAGACCAGAACAAGTCACTAGATGGCAGCAGCGGTCCCTGCTAAATCTTGCAAAAAGAACAATTTGCTGGTTTTATTGCTAGTGCTGTAGTTTCTCTAGAAATACTCTCCCGCTAGTCTGTTAGCAACTTTCTGACACATGCAGCCCCTTGAGTTAAACTTGTCAAAGGGGGCTCATTAGAAAAGGTATATTTGAGTCCTAGAGAGGAGTCACTACTGACAGCACACGAAGGGCGAGCCTGCTTAGCCATCCTGCCCATATTTCCTCTATCTGCAGCCAAGGTAACTGGAAGCCAGCTTCAGAGTTGAGACACAGGGTTTATCTATCTCCTGGATTTGCCACAGGCATTTGTGTGATGATGGAGGAAACGGCTTCACTCTTTCATGCTTCACTCTCCCCAGCTATCAGGTCAGGGCGAGGCAGCTGAAAAATATTTGGAGATTTCAGGCTGGAAAAAACGCTGTCTGGCAGCCCTGTGGCAAAGCGTTTGTCTGTGTTAGAGTGAGGCACTGCTGTTCTCAGGGCAGCACCATGACTTCAAGGACCTGAGCTGCATGGTGTGGGGCGGTAGATGAGTCTGGTGGGGGATGAAGCCTGCAGGGGATTTCAACCGTGTTGCCTGTGGAGGTTTGCCACCCAGAATCAGAAAGGTCAGGGGAGTGTTGAATCATTTTAGCTTCAAGAAGCGATAAAACAGAGGTATGGTAATGACTTGCTTTCATTGGGTACCTTTTATTCTCAGGGTTCCCCAAGTACTTGGCATACAGACCGTGGTGAGCCCTGGGACAGACAGACTCGGGTGCTGATGCAGCCACCGCCGTGGAAAGGGAGGCAGGTGGCCTGTGCGTCTCCTGTACAGGGGCAGCACCTGTGCTGCCAGGTGTGCAGCCCTGTACATCCCTGGCCCACCTTCAGCAGCTCTCTGCCTCCTCCCACCCAAATGCCGGCCGCAGCTAAGGGAGGGCTGCCCTGAGCTTGCAGGGCTGTACGAAAGGGGCAGGCTGCGAAAGGGAGCCCCTAGGAAGCCTTCATGCAGTTTGCACCAGTGTAGCTGATATTCAGTCTGGTCCTGCAAAGTCTTGAGCCTTCTCAGCTCTCATGGCAACAGAAATCAAAGGTGCTGAGCACAGCCCTGGGCCAGGCACCACGCCAGTTCCTTAGAGCCCCGGCAACAGGGCTAGGGTGCAAAAGGGCTCCTGGGCTCTCTGGCCCAGCTGTGGTGCACAGGGAGGCTGTCCCCAGCCTTCCCAGCAACCATTTAAAAAAATCAAATCAAATTATCCCCTGGCTGAACCTATCCCATATTTTGTTTGCAACATCCTCCTCCAGTCCGTGCTCGCCAGACCCACTGCCTGTCTGCATAGCCATTAATGAATTGCCACAGCAAGCTGTTGCAACACTGGGCCTCTGTGAAGGTCTGAGGAGCAAACGTGGGCTGATCAGTAATAAATATTGATTTGTCTGTAAGTGAAACAGCAGCTTTTACGGATTGTGCTGGACACCCAAGTGGTGACCAAATTACCATGGGGTCAAATGCTTAGCAGAATGCTAATAAGCCATTTATATGAGGGGCAGCAAAGCAGGGACAGTGAGGAGTTTCTGCAGAACTTCTCCATTTGGACCATTGTGAGGAGGGTCAAAGACAGGTCTATGCAATTTATAGCCATTCGAGGCCCAGGTTTAGCCCCTTTTAAACAGTCCCAAATGCTTTGGCCAGCCTCAGGGTTTAGCAAACAAGGCCCCTACAGAACCTCAGCCTCCAGCCTGTCTCATAAATGCAATAAATTATCTGCATTTCCCTAATGCTGCAACAGAATAAAATTTAATTCTTTTTATTCCTGGGCTCCAAGTGGTCTGCGGATACACAGCTTGTTTCCAAAAAGAGCCATGAAGAGATGCACTGTGTTTTCACAACAAGTCTTTCTATTTCTACAAAGGACTTTTAGCCCATTGATTGCTAGCCTATCTCATGTGAAACTCTAATATTACCTTCGGAATTATGGCATTTTGCTGGCCTGCTTTCAGTTAAAATTATACTATTAATCCAAACCTGCTATTTGTAACTGTTTGGGTGTAGAATGAGGTAACAAAAATTATGTTTTGTATTTAAGAGAAGAAAGGCCTTAAAAACAGTTAGAGTGCCCAAAAAAAAAAAAAAAAAAAAAAAAGATGTTCATTTATACCTTGACCCAGTAAAGCACATGCACATATTTAACAATTTCCTCTGACCTTCCACAAAGCACAGCCCCAAGAATAGCACAGACTGCTTCCTATGGAAAACTGAGTAAAATACTTTTCTTGCTAGAGCATCTGGTTTTAGAAGGACATTCAATCACTGCATAAAGAATGCAAAGTAATTAAATGCTCTGGTGTGCCCAGGTCATCCCACTTTAAAGTGTGAGTTTTCTAGTCTGAACTTGTCAAATTTCCCCTTCCATCTTGGTGGCTATAGAGATTTTTGTTGTCTGAAACCTTCTCTCCCGCAGGCCTTACAGGCCTTGCTGTCATCAGTGCTTACGGTTCCTGTGGCTAAGCTTCAGTGATACAAATGCCTCACATCTCTCACTCTGTGGCATGTTTTCCAATATTGACCTAATACTCCTCTGCCCAGACTGGCACATTTAAATCAGCTGAGGAAATATAATTTTATTGATGCAGATGTCATGTTGGTCATCGAGAAACAATACAAAGTAAGACTATAAAAGCACTTTTGCTAACCCAGTGATCTTGCTCAGAGCTCACATCACAAGCAAAACAAATCCTTAGCAAGGAAGATTTGAGAGCATCTTTAGGCAGTGACGAAAGAACCGACACCACAGGTCCAACCACAGGACCCCGGAGTGCCTCCAGGAGAAGACATTCCCGACCTTTACCTGGCAAATGGGAAGACTGTAACAATATCCCAGCAGATGATACCCCTGAGATTTTGCTCCCTGGAGGCATATTGCTCTCATTCTTCTGGGATTTGGAAATAAAATTTAACAAATGCGCATCTGTGGATTATGCCCAGATTTGCCAGAAGGATACATCTGAAAGGTAAGCTGACCTACAAAGCACCACCAGGCCTGTTATTTGCTAACAGCATCACAGATAAAGGACAACGTCTTACCGCATGTCCTACAGCTAGGTCTGCTCACATTTTGTTCTGCCCTTGTGGCTGCCTCAGCCCAGAATTCACCACCCACAGCTCATCCCCTAAGCAGTGCTTGTTTGACCTTTCAAATATGTCTCTTTAGTTATACTGGAGCCTTACTACTCCTGAGAGCAGGTAAAATTAAAGAAAGAAAAAAAAGAAAAATGGAAAAGGCAAAAAGATATATCTGTCTTCCTCTCTTTCCTTGGCAGTAAGTTGCTCCAACTTTTTCTGAGTTACTGAAACTAAAAAACAAATACGAGTTATCCCCTTGGACAGAAGGGGATCAAGTCCCTCTCTGCAGCACTGACAGGATAATTTAGCTCAAAAAAATGCTTTGATCAACACAGTAACATGCAGTGAAATCCTAATCCTACAGCAGACCATGGCAGTTTTGACTTCTGTGAGGTCAGACTTTCACTCACGAGCCTTTCTTGGGTGATATTTAGAGCTGTATCAGTATTTGACTCTGGCCTACATGTACCCACATCTTTAACCTCTTCTTAATAATAATTAGAAGAACAAAAGTAATGGAAAATCCTGCTAGACTCTGTAGCTTTCTTCTGAAAATAAAAAAAAATCTTGAAGAGAAAACATTTTTGATTTGATGTGATCATAAGTCACCTAATCAACCTTTTGTCCCTCTGTCTCATGAATGGAGAGAACGAACTCCAAAGACTATATGCTTTCTTTTTTTTCATCTTCAAATGTAATGTCACGGGTAGGGCACAAAGGAGATGGTAAAAGGATTACCATCACTGATCTCAGGAAGATATTAATGTCCTTTCATGTGTTCCTAGGAAGGAAGAGGAAGATCCAGGCCTAAAGTATTTAAAGTCTGAAATCCTATTAAAATCACATCTGTTATCTGAAAAGGCATTTAGGTATGTCTCAGACTGGATGCTGGGCAGCCACCACTGCACTGAGCAGCCTCAATGCCAGCAAAAATCTTTGAGAATTAGGAGAGTGGACAGCTCACAAGATCTTTCCTTTTTCTCTCCAGCAGCAGAATTACTACTGACTTGTCTGGTATTTCTTCCCAGAACAAAGGGTTATTCTTGCTCCCACTGAATGAGCAGCAGAGCAGCCCTAGTTTCAATAGCAGGAGTGCAGGGTATCCATGAGCCTAAAAGGTAACTCACATAATTGTGGGAGGAACAGCAGGGGAAGGGAGAGAGTGACCACACAGGGACACTTCTCCTCCATTCCTCTCCTCCCCTCAACCCAAAGGCTGGCCAATGGCACCGTGAGGGAGAGGGCTGCAGCAGCCAGCAGCCAGGGCCCATGGGACAGAAACCGCAAAGTAAATTGGGGTATTCAAATAGGTGCACCACTCCCCAGGAGCACAGGAGGGAAATTCCTCCCTCTGCTCTCCTGCGGATGCCACCGCTTTGCACTTGGGCTCCAGTCACCTCAGCAACACCACCAAGTTCATCACAGAGCGATTTGTGAGGTCCTGGAGACATTTGATGAAGGGGGTTGCATCTCTGTGGGAAGGCACTGCGACAGTCAGCACTTCACTGTCACTTGAGGAGAATCTAGAAGGCAGTTGGGCTTTTCATGAAGAATCCATTGAATCCAGTTTGCAAAGAGTTAATAAATGAGCAACAATTGGTTAAAACACAGTTAATTAATCACCCAACAGAGCAATAGAGTCTTTATAGCCCTTAGTTACACCTACTTTTTTATTAAACCTGCTGGAGAAACTCCACAGAAGAGCAAGAAGACTGGTCACAAGCCCAGAAATCAGATGCTTTCTCAGTTTCAAGAAAGGAAGAGCAAGGGTGGACACGATACAGCTGTCAAACACTGAAAAGGCTGGTCTAAAGAGGAAGAGTATCTCCTGTTTTCAGTGCCCAAGGTAGGCAGAATGAGAAGTAATCAGCTCACAGTGCAGCAAGTGAGACGGGGTTAGACAACGGGAAAAACCTTCTCAATGGTCAGAGCAGGGCAGCCCTGCAGAAGAGGGCTGTGGAGCCCAGGAAATCTCCATCACTGAGGTACAAACAGTCATCAGGAGTGGTTCAGCTGGCCCTGCCTTTTGCTGAGGGATGGACCACATAAACTCCCGCAGGACTTTCCATCCTGTCTTCTGATTCTAAATTTTAAAACTATAACACATCATATCACAATCATATAATACTTGTCAGTGCTAGCCCTCTATGGACTGTCTCTAAATAGGCTCGCTGTACGGTATGACAAAGTCTTGGCAGCCTGATCGATAGTGTGAGTTCACAGGGCCTGTGTATCACTAAAAGTTGACAAACTGCTTCTCTTCACCTGAGTGATGCCTGGGAGAAGTGTTCAAGATAGGGCATTCCTCTACCTGGGGTGCATAATGCATAGGCACCATAGAAGTCTCCAGGCCACCCTCTTGGTGACCTTCCTGGGGACTCCACAGAGCCATCCTTCCTTAGCAAGGTCAAAGGCATTCTTCAATAGGTGGTATTCATCCCTAAAATGACACAGAGGGACTCTGCTGGACACTGAACAGGCACAGATTTATTTTGGGGTTGGGGTGAAAGGGAAAAGGAGGCAGATCTAGGCCTGGATTTCTCAGGGGAACTGATCTACCACCTGCAAGCCAAGTCCATGCATGCACCCACAAACTGTGCTGGAACTATTTGCCCTTTTAAATCGTGCTTGTGTTTATGATTTTTTTCTAATCAGAACAGACAGTGACTTGGTAGAGGCTGACTATACAGACACTGTTCATCCCAAGTAGAGATCCTCCCCGTCTTTCTTCCTTTGTTTTAGATTCTCGTGTAGGCAGAGTACATAGGAAAATGGCAGCATATATAAGTCCTGAAGAGGCTTTCAGTGCTCAGTGGTCCAGAAGCTGCAGGATGGCAGTCAGAGATTCAGGGGAGAAGTCACTGGGCTTGATATGCTACTCTATCTGCATTAAACATAGTGGTTTGGGTCCCACCTGCATCCCTGTTATTCCTTCATGTTTCATGTGCGTGAAGAACAAAAGTTGCCACAATGAATGACTTGCCAAGAGCTGCGGATATAAATGCTGCTTGTTTGCATACAGGGCAGAGATTGAGAGAAGCAAACAGATGTACCTACAACTTTCTGCACTATTGTTTAGGGGTTTACAAGTTGGGCCCTTAACCTATAACTATAAACATCCTTTGACCCCCTGTTAACTTCTGCAGGTACTGTAACGAGTTACTGCAATAAGGTTGTTTGTAAGGGACTGTGAGTGGTGCCAGACAGACAGACAGGTGACAGCATAAAACCATAACACCAGTTCCCAGGAGACCTAGTAAAAAGCATGGTCAACAACTAGGCATGGCACATACTATACTGAGAGACAATTCCTGTACCAAAAAGCTTACAACATAGACAGACTAGACAGCCACACAGAACCAAGAGTAACTCCTTTGCTAGAGGAAAAAGAAGTCTTTCAAGTATGTGACATAAATGTTTCTAGTCAATATTATCCTTTTCAGTGTATCCTTACCAGTATCCTTCTTCTTTGTTCGTGAAAGCTCATGCACAGTTGCTCCGATATCATTTCTCAAGGAACTGATGATATTATCCAGAGCTGGGACATTCTTGCCTTCCAAGTTAATGAAGAATTCATACTCATCCTTGTTGAGACGGGAAGGTCGGGACTCAATGTGGGTCAGGTTTATGCCTTTTTCCTATGAGAAGGAGAGATTTTGGTCCCGCAGGGTTTTGGGGGAAAGAAATGTGATTTAAAGTTTAACTGAAATTCATCTGTCAGTCAACAATTCATACTATATAACCTATATGATCCAAAAGGAGAGACCTGTCTTTGCTGGCTACTGGACTGAGGACCTTTACAACAGGGAGGTCCTGCAAGTGGTAATGCAAGTGGTAAATGGGCTTTATACTGTAAAAGGTGAATTTCATTCCCATACCACAAGTACATAATATGAGTTTGCCTATGTGGACAAAAACATTTCCCCAGGATCAACGCAGGAAGTAAGAGTTTCACCCATAGAGAAAAAATACTCAGAAGAAAGTAAATGCTGTGTCTCTGAGTACCCTGAAAGGAGGTTGGAAAAGCAAGGAGCAGGCCATCCTGTGAGCTAGCTTGCACCACAAAGCCACCTACACAGCTTCCAGAGCAGATGTTTTAGGCAGAAATCCAATAGGTAATGTAGATCTACACCCAAAAGACAGTCCAGGTTTGTGCAGTCTGTTCCTGTGTTCAACCACTCTCATGGTTAAAAGCTTTTCTTTAGTGCAGAAGGTCAAATTCTTTCTCACTGAAGATCTTCATTTACAAGCAATAGAGTCTCCTAGCTCTTAAGAAAGCGAACACTGCCAACTGTAGTCACGATTATGACCAGATGGTACCTGAACTCAGATGTGCCACTGTGATAGTAAGAGTAAAGCAACAGGTGACTAAAAACCCTATTTACTCAGTCACTTAAACACAAGTCCAGCAAAATCCTCTTCAGTTTAGCTGAACTGAGATTTTTGCCTGAATACTGTAATTTGAATATGAAAATATTACTTTTTTGTTGAGAGAAACCTTTGAACATGTTTCAGTCAGTGCTGACCTTATCATTTGACCTTTCTGTCAGGCTCACCACTGCAGCCTCAGTAGACCAGAGGTCAGGTCTGTGAGTCTGTCCCTTGGGAGGAACATAGGAACCCCAGGAGGAAATTCAGCCTGAAGAGCAATCCCAAAACAGTCAGAGGAGCTGATGCAAGGAGCTCAACAGGCCTGGAGAAGCTGCTCTTTTGCTGCACAGCTTCGAGGCTTGAGAAGATCCCTGCAGTCATATCTCCTAACTGTATGAGGTGAAATGCTGGCCCCACTGATGTTAGTGTCAAACCTCCTACTGCAGTAGGGTCAGGATTTCATCCATGAAGAAAAGCTGTGAGGATCTATGTGACCTATGGGAAAAAAGGAAGTAATTTTTTTTTTTTCTGTACCTTCCTCTAGTTTGAGCTTCTTAGGCTCTTTAAGGTTTTCTTTGCTCCTCTCAGTGCTTGCACAGTGCAGGGGGGCATCTGGCCATCAGCGGCAAAGGCTTCATTCACTCCGCTACAAAAGGCAGTTTATTACTTGGTAGGAAACAGCATGCATGTCATTCCTCTGTTTCCTGGGTGTCTCACGCTACAGATGAACTTAAATTGTTTGGCTTGATACCAATACAATAAGTTGAAAAGGTCAAAAGCACATTCACCAATTGCTGCTCTTGAGAGATGCCATCCTTGTGGGGCTGTCTGCGAGGAGAGAATTGCTGTCACTGTGCTAGGCCCAAGGACAATTTGTTTTAGTCCCCCAAAGCCACATTTCTCAAACAGACCACGCATTGTACCCTCCACTTGGTGAGGCACTGGGAGATGGAGTGGCCAAAAGTTAGACATTAAAATTACTCGAGGTCAGAATGCTTTTGACAGAGACCAGATGCAGGGGGGTCCCGGCTCCTTCACCACTGCAGCTCCACCGGGATCGGTGCAGCAATGGGGGGGGTTCACCCATGGGCCAGGGGGCAGACCTGTGCCTTTCAGCTGTCACTCACAAAGGTGGAGAGTAGGTGTAAAACACTGCCATGTGCTAAGGCTCTGCTCATACACATAGATGGTGCTGCCTTACATTCACTTCACACTGATGCACCAGGGTATTATGTTCTGTCTTTGTACAGAGTCGGAAGGGAATTAGATCCTGGACCATGACAGAGCTTCCTATGAATTGCAAAGGCTGTGATAGCATGGACCTTTCTCTGGTCATCTTCATCTCCCTTCTTCCCCACCCACAAATGTTCATTCCTGCCTCAGCAGCCCTCCCCTGTGGTAGCACATCTGTTCAAGAGATCAGACAGGGACCTAGACTTCATTCTTTTCTTTGGCCAGGTGATTTTTCAGCTGTACCAGCTCTCCAACCTGGCTCAGCAGGAGCCTTCACAAACAGCAGTGCCCACAAAGTGGAGGGGATGGTGCAGGGACTGGGAATGAACAGACAAGCTGGGAGGTGGGCACAAGACATGTTTAAGGCAGCAATGACTCCAGAAGTACCTCCGCAACCTGAGAGAAAAGGAAAAAGGAAGAAAAAGAGGGAGAAAGGAAACCACGGAGTGGTTCACTTCCCTTCTTACATCTACTGGGATGCAGCAGAACAGATTTCTGCACAGTGTGAAGCAATTTTTGCTGTTTATTCAAGAGGTGCCTGCAGTTCGGCAGCGTGCAAAGCAAACCCATTCTCTCTTTGTGCTGAGGGCTTCAGGACCTTGTGGCAAGAAGCTGAAGGGAGAACCCTTCTGGTGACTCTTTTTGAAGCAGGAATTCAGCTGTATAAATAAAAGTCCCTGAACTGACAGCCTTGTAGAAACATGCTTTCATATGCTGTGCATTGCTAATAAGCCCCTGATTTCAAAATATTTACAGTGGCTCTGTTACAAGAATTGCTTTACAAATCCAAATTTCATCCTGGTCCAACTACTCCACCTAGTGTTTCATCTTCATAGTTTCATATTGATCAAAACCTTTTTGCATTCACAGTGTTGTCAAATCTTTCAGTTGCATCACGTTTCTCACAGCAGCTGATGCTTCATTTAAAGCTCTACCTTCTGGAGGCAAATGATTACCTGAGAAAGGGGATTGGGGGAATTGTTTGGTTTACTTGTTTTATTTTAAGCAGTTTTGAAAGCTAATTTATGTTGATGGAACATAACTCCTGGTTTTGGAAGATCTGGGTTGTTGAACGTTTTGGGTTTAATTCCACTTCTGGACCGTTAACACTGGTTTCTTCTGCCTTTCCTATTTTAGAGCTGGTAGGAATCAACTGAGCCCATCGCTTGAGATAAAAAGTGCCCTTGTTGAATTAGCCCCATCATCCACTGCAACTGCAAAGAACCTGTAGCAGGTAGGTGCATCCCTGTTTCTCCTCAGGTTTATGGCCAGCATAAAGGATGAGTCTTTAGTACATGGACACGTTTCCTGATACAACTGCTTACCTGGAGTGAAGCACTCCTGAAGCTGGAGTGCTTCTGTGTTGGTAGAGGAGGTGTAGCTATTCACCTTGCATTATTTCAAAGCAATGCATTTGGCTGTTTCTAATATATTTGTTGGCATGCGCTATCAAATTAGAATAGAATCTACCTTGAAGACTGAAGAAAGCGTTTGGTTTCAAGATGTAACAGATCACAGGGAACTGTATTGCCAGATCCCTTGAATTTAGCAGAAATCACTCCAAATTCCTTGATTTTTTTAAAACCTCTGCTCCCAGGGTTGAAAGATCTCAGCTTTCTTTATTTAAATACCCAAATTAACTGTATCTCTATCACTCCCCACTACAGAAAGAAGTCTCAAGACACATTCTCAGAGGTCAAAAATGAAGTCAAAATGAAGTTTTGTTTAACTTCCTGATTTTTGAGTGGTGGGAGTTAGCAGTGGGGACATCAATTTACGCCAGAGGCAATGGTGGGCACAGGGGAAGGATGCCTTTCTCTCTGCCTGCCTTTTGCCCACATCTCTGGACCTCAGCCTTGGCTCCCTGTTGCAGTCAGCACTGCCTCAGTTTCCCACCAGCCCCCACCTCACTCCATTTTTCTCGCAGTCTGTACACTGCTCTGCGCTCCTCCTTCTCCGCTTCTTCCACTGCACATCCAAGCATGCCAAAATGACACCTCAGTCCATGCCCTGTCTCCACCCTTCTCTTCTGCTCCTGCCACACTCTGTCCTCCCACAGAGCATGGGGGCCAAACAGGTATGGGAATTGCAGACCACCTCCTCCCGAAACACAAGCTCCTTTGGGCTAGCAGCTCCAGGAGCACATCCCCCAGCCCCACAGCAGATGCAAAGATGTTCGCCGCTTCTCTCACGGGGAGCATCTGGTGCCTGTGAGTTGCTCCCATGTCATGTAGGTCTCGAAGCAGGTCCAGCACCTAACACGTTTTTCTAACTAGACTGCCCTCCTGACCAAGCTTTCTCCTGCAGCAGCTGTAGATGAGGGAATCAAGCCAGCCTGTTGATGAGCTATATCAACAGTCTTGCAGAGGGCACTGGCAGCAGAAGTTGGTCTTTCCCTTGGACAGCTCAATGACCTGATCATTGGAGAAGTTATGTTTTCACAGATCCACGGGTAAGCGTTGAGCGGCGCCTGGTACTTTCTGGAAGTCTTATTGGCTACTGCTTCCCAAGGTGTTTACATGTCCTTCTGTCTACCCATTACTAAATGCTCCTGTATATGGTTGCTAAAACTAAGGACAGCTGTGAAATCCATCTGCAACTTGTTTTCATGACTGTTGTCATTAAGTAAGTTTGGCTTCATCAGGAGGTCCTGCATTGTTACCAGATGAAGAAATGGCAACAACATTGTTACGCAGTTAATGAACATTTAGTGAGAACTTGAGTGAAATCTCCCAGAACAAGGATTTACTTGCACTTTCCTGATACAAAAAAATGATGTGTTCTCTTAACCCTTACCGCAGGTTAGTTCAGTACTTCCTGAAAGAGGAGACTTTCAGAAGCACAAATAGAAACTCTGTACCTAGTTTTCATGGGGAATCAGGGAAGTTAGGAAGTTGCAGTAATGTTTTCAGTCACGGTTTCCCAAAGTGAAGGCCAAGGTGGGCACGTTGTTCAGCTTTACTGTCTGAGGATCTGCTTCTTGGCTGAAGATGGAGATTCCCCATCCTTTGCAATGTCTTTCTCATGTGACAAGCTCCCTGAGGCAAAAGTCTCTTCTAGCAGGGACCCAGTGGAGGCCCCTTGCAGTGAATGACCCCCCAAGAGCAGATGGCCCTTGAGCAATCTGTATCAGTCACCGAGCACTTCTGCTCCCAAGTACAAGCCTAACTGTATCTACGGGCCAGAGCCTCAGCCACAAAGTTTGATACAAGGCATTCAACACCATACAACCAAGAAACATGAGGTATGGGATGAACAGAATTATCTCCCTGTATTACCATATTATCACTTTATGATAATGCCAGTAATACCTTTTAGCTCAGATTGGGATGAGGGTCCTGTTTTGCTAGGCACTGCCGAAGTACTTGGCAAGAAGGCCCTCCTCCCCTTAAAATCATGTTGTGTCACTGGACCAAGGAGCCCCACTCTCCTAGCCCTGGAAGGAGGGGAACTCAGCATGTCTGCAGCCCAAACCAACACATATCCCTTCAGGACAGTAGCCCTTTGCACAAGCTCCTTATGCTGCAAGGCAGGTGAGTAATTTCCATACAATCACAACTCTAGGGCTTGAGCATGAGAGGGGGGATGATGTGCTAGATTAACTGCAAACTTGCTCGGGAGGAAGGCAGAATGAGGAGTACATGATCCCCAGGAAAGCAGCAATTTGCGTTCCAGCCTGCTGCCCCTCTTCACATCCTAGGGCAAAGGCAGAAGCTGAGCCTAAAGGGCTCTCCCCCAGTTTCTATCTATCTGGGTGTGAAAAGCCACTTCTAAGCCTACACTATTTTATGAAAACAGTACTTTGGAGCACTGAGCTCAAGTGTTATAAAGAAGGGTTGTAGCTGTGCATAGGCATGCTGTGGTGGAAAAAAGTTCATTAGAAGAGGCATACTAGGCCTGGTCACCTATCAGTGCAAACACCCCTCCACAGCCCCTGGTTGTGCAGCCTGCAGCAGAGCCAAATACTGTGGAAATGTACCCTGGCCAAAGTGACTGCCCACTTCTCCTGATTTGGAAACAGCCCAAAATGCTGCAGAGCCAATACCTCCCCAATGGCCACAGAGATAACAGGCACTCTGGACTTTCTGTTGAATAAAGTAAACTCCTAAACAGAAAAAAGGCACAGTCATCTTTGCTGGCTCTGAAAGCATGGGGTCTCATTTAGTGTAGCCTGTTAGTCCCAGTCAGTCCTCACGTGGAGTAGTAACTTACTCTAGGAGCAGGACCATACAAACCATGCTTGTGAGCTAGAGGGCTACGCACTGCGAGTAACACCATAAAAAGCTGGACCTTGTACTGAAGTCCTGCTCTGTATTTCGGAAAGTCACACTAGTGAAGAGAACATGGAAGGTTCCTGTCCAAGAGTGGGATGAGCAAACTTGTAACCTTTTCCAACCCAATGTTTGCTGCATACTACAGCTCTGTTTTCTACTGTTTGTAAATCTATCAAGGAAAGGACTTCAGAGCAGATTCACGTATTTACAAATTCAGATTAAAAAATGTCATTTAAAAATAAGCCTATTTAAAAGTTGGAATGTTTCATTCTGATATTTTTAATAATGAATTTAATTTTGGAAATGCCAACCATTCTTTTGACTTTTTTTACTTTTTCTCTTTCAGAATGGAAGTTTTGTTGTTGTTTAAAAAAGTAATCTCGTGCTTTTTAAAGGGAAAAACATTTGAAATAGGCTTATAACACTGCAGAGAAAGTAAACAGGTCAACTATAACATTTGGTTTGACCCTCAAATGATCTGTTTTGCTTTTTCAGTTTTGATAAGAAGCCTGAAAGGCCTTTTTTTGACCTGAACTTATACGTTGTACCTTTCTGTTTTGTCCAGTAAACTAAAAAAGAAGCATAACTCCACAGTAACTATTCTAGCTCCCTGATTTTAAGTGTAGTATTTTGCCTATGTGTGATGTTCTGCTTCAGACTGAGATATTTATTCTGGTTTTGGCTTCCTAGCTATCTTCTGCAATAGCATGAGCCAGATATGCAGCATATGGCTGCACCAAGCAATGCCATACTGTACAGGGGGTCCTATTAAAATGAAGTCAGTGAAAAGACTCTGTTGGTGAGTTTATGCATCTCTGTGGCCACCCTCAAGCCTGCAATGAGGCAAGAGGGGTTGCCCAAGCAGACCCACAGGGAAGCTGCATGCAAGCAGGGAGGAATAAAGATTATGTACAAAGAGGCTTTTGAAGTGAAAATAACTGTTTTTGACCATTTAAGCAAAAAGAGAATCTTTACCACATCCTGGTATACACACAGAGTAGCTAGTGTGGAAGCAAACTGGATCCAGTATTAACTATTTGCTTGGTGTGGGGCATGGCTGAGCTGCTGTTACAGCATATCCCAGCGTACAAGTCTGGCTCTGTGGACATTTGCTCTCTCTGCAGGGAAGGTGGAGACGGGCTGGCATGGGGCCACGTGGTCAGGCACCAGCATACAGCAGCCCTGGGTGCAGAGCGGCCCAGGAGGAGCTTGGCTGGGCCGGAGTCCTTCAGGCTGCCGCTCTGTGGGGATTTACAAAATGTAAGGGAGACAAGGGTCAAGGGGGCAGAAGAGCTTAGGAGTTTGCTGGGGTCTGGCATTTGGGGCTTTTCCTGAGAGCTGCTCATTTCTGTGTATGAGAATGGGAAAGGACTCCCCACACCTGAAGTGGTCTGTATGAAAGAGGGGCTGCACCCTCAGAGGGACAGGCACATATTTGAAGAGGGACTTATGTAGCTCTTCAAGCTGAAAGTCTTTCTGTCTTCAAAAGAAAACCCAGACCATGTCTACAGAGGTGTTCAACACCCACTTCAGGTGGTCCCACTGTTAAACAAAGGAAAGGATGAACATCCATATGGACATTTATTTTACTGAAAAATAGGCCAGCTGCTGACAGCACCTTGTGAGCTCTCATTTCATTAGGTAACCCCTCAAGTCCCTGTGTCTCCATCTGGATCTTGCTTCCATGCTTTCTTCCCTCTCTTGAGAGAGAATTTATTTTCAAGACTTTCATATTTACAGCTCTTTTAATCCCCTGCCTCACCCCTTCATGGTCCAAAATAGTTTTATAGGTTGGCCAGAGAAAAGGCAAAATCCTCAAAGCCAGTGCTGGAGGCATGGTCCTTTAATAACTTCCAAGTGCTAGCTGGGAGGAGGAGAGGCTTGAGACACACTTTCTGCCTGTGTTTCCACACAGTCATGTGTTGATTTAAAGGAGTGCAATTACCCGGAGAACACCTAAAAAAATTAGGCCAGCATTTGGCATTAGTAAGTTACCACAGAGGAGCTCTGAACCCATCACACTTGGCCATCCAGCCACAGTGAGAATGGTTCCGTGAAGTACAACACTCAGCAAGGATCAGCTGCTGGAGCATTGCTTCAGCTCCAGGGCACAGTCTGATCATATTTCGTGGCTTTTGTGTTTTCCTTTATCCTACTTCATGTGGCTGAGTGAGGCACCAACAGCCAGAACAGCCACCCCCACACTTCTTCCATGTGCAGTATCCTCTGAGAAGATCTCACTGTCCTTCTCCCACCCTGGGCCAGGGTGACGCAGCAGACAGAAAGTCCGGGGAGAAGATGAGTTGTCTACCTGCTCAAGGGAGCCCAGCAACAGATGGTGTAGACCAAATAACCTATAGCTAACCTGAGTATCACAGCTGATTTTTATCAAGCAGGGAAGGGATACAAAACAGGGGAAAAAACTACTCTTTTGGCCAGTGATGGCTCTAGGCATTGGCAAAGGCAGTTGCAATGGGCAGCAGACTGCTGAGGGCAGCAAAGCAGGCAGAGTCCCAGAAGACATGTGACTGCTGGACCCACCAGCAAAGCAGCAGCAGTGGAGGAGAAGGGGGACATCTTCCTTGCTGTCCCATCCTTCTCCTATTTTCACAGCCAACAGGGCATCACCTGGATCTCATTAACTTCCACATCTCTGTGCTGAGGATGTCACTGAGCACAAAGTGTGTGCCTCTCAGTCTCCATGATTATGGCCTAGGTGGGCAAGGTGGAGGTTATCTCAGCTGTGCAGGCCCATGATTTAGGCTGCTGTATGCAGGGGGACTTCCTCTCTGCTGAACAAGAACAGCCCAAGGGCTGCTCTGGCTTACCCAGCCCAATGTGCATGAGACAGCCCTGAGGAGCTAAAGCTGCAGGTCAGACTCAGCAAATCTCTTTCCTCCAGATGCCCTTTTTATTTCCCTGTTATGTTTCCAACAGCATGCAAAACTAGCATGAGTGTATGCATGCCAGGTCTCTTATCAAGCCTTGGTGCTGTGGGAGATGGCAAGTTTGCATAGAAAGAATCTGCTTTGTTGGGATGGAGACAAACCCAGCCAACACGTCTTCGTCTGAGCTACCGTCCCCTAGGTCACCTTTAGAGGCACTGGAGAGAACCACATTCAGCCCACCTAGTTCAGGTATCTGTTTTAGAGCAAGAAGAAGCACATCCTGGAAGTGTCTGCTTCTCTCCTTCATACACTAGCTTCCTTGTAGATTGTTCTTAAAGGTGATAATAACTTGTTTAGTGAACAGTAATGCATTTAACCAGAGAATATCAACAGGCCTCCTTAGTTCACTTATAGATATACGCATTGCTGACATATGGAAATTTTGCAGGATTGTATTACAGTGGTCAATTCACAAATTTAGACTAGCTCTGCTGTTGGTATAAATTTCCCTTCATCTTAATGAATCAAATATGTCCTATGACTTATAATTATTTTTCATTTGTGCTAACACCACACAACCCTTTCATTTACTAGTCAATTCAATTTGCAAATGGAAAATATGCAGGCCACAACTTATTACAGTGTTCTATAGAAAGAATTGCTTATGGGCACAACTATCACATGTTGATGTTCTTAAAAAAATGTTCAAAAACCGATATAACAAAGTGGATTTGCTTGGGAGCACAGAGTACACAGCTGTATGTGTTGCAACATAACTATCCTGAATTGCGAGGGTTTCATGCTTTTTAAACACCGTCCATGACATCTGGGAAATATTTCTGCATGAATAAATAGTCACGCAATGCCCTTAAAGGTAAATGGCTCCTTGTTTCCCCAAAAGCTTTCCAAATCAGTCAGTAAAAGTTGCTGAGTTTCTTAAAGGAGTCATGAACTGTGAAAAAAGTGAAAAATGCTGCCATTCTGATGCTTTTTCACCTGTGCCTGTACTCCCTTTGTAGAAGTACTAGTGGTAGGAGGTGATGAGCTTATACATATCAGATTTATTGAGGTGGAAAAGGCCTAAGAGGACAGTAGCCCCCCCAGGAGAATTGCTTCATGCAACATGTGCTCTGGGAGTCACATGGTTGACATGCAGGTTACGTTTGCCTTTCTGTAATATGTATACAGACACTGATATCAGACACGTATCAGTCTACGGCCTGACTCACTTCTCCCTCTTATGGTAGTAGGTGCAGCAGAATACTTACTTTTGAAAAGGAGAAAATGCACTTTTTTCACTCTCACACCAGTTAAAGATGGAGGTTTTAAATTAGAAGTTTTAAATTGAACTTTTAACTTTAAAAGACCACTTCTGCTCCAGAACTTTAAATAATTTTAAGCCCAGAAAAAGAAATGCATGCTGCTTTCCCCCATTTTGGCAATGAAATGGAATTTCAAATGTAACCCTAAACACCCTGAACAAATGTTGCTGCAAAGTAAAAATGCAAGGACACAGTCAGGTCTCCTAAAGAAAAATATTTACCTCAAATGTACGAAGAACTTTAGCCAATGCCCCAACTTCTTCTTTCAGAGAGAAAATCAAAGAAATCACACCACTTCTATTTGCATGTTCCTCAATGTACATAGATTCCTGAAAAAAAAAGGGGGGAAAAAAAACTTCTTTAAATTCACCCCAGAAATCAGTGTTGTTTTGCTCCACTTCCCTTTTGCATTACATCAATAATGTAAAGAGGATATAAAGTTATTTTAAGCAGGTACCTGAGATCTACCCCAGCAAAAAGACAAGCTAAGGCAGAATCAAGGCAACTGTTGTTGCCAGAATAAGTAAAGCAGCCCTGGGGCTGCTCTGACTTATGGTGGTAGAAAAACAACATCCCTCCCTTCATCCTAGAGCCCATTGTGGGAGGAAGGTAGGAAAATAATCTAATACCATTTTTGCCCCACTTCACCTCTCAACTATACTGAGCTCAGGGAAGATTGGCATCATTAGGGTACTTCAGTTTTACCTACAGTGAAAAGACCTTCCCTTAGGTTTTCTTTTCATTAATGCTCAGGATTAAGCAGAGCAATATAAACTAGTTCTGTGCAGAGATGCAGGATATCACCTACATTTCGCTTCAGTTCTGCTTGTGCCTTCCAGGTAGCACAGAAGAGGTGATGTTCATGCAAGGGGTGTGGGAGGTACTTTAAAAACAAAAATAAGAACACAAAACCACAAGCATGGGAAAATGTTGAAGCAAATGTTAAAATCTTCTGTAAAACACACATTGAGTAAAGACTCAGTTATGACAAGACGTGTTTTCATTTATATTTGTTCCTGACTCTTACTGATTTTCTGCTGTGCAAATCCCAAAGCACAATTTCTAGTATTCCCAAGCAAGGGGAATGTTTATTTTAATTACTGCCATGGTTTGCATTACCAGAATGCCTTAGCATGTCTCAATACATGTGTTTCTTCTCACAAAACCTTTGTGATGCAGGTAAGAGCTATTTCCCTTTTTTAAGAAGCAGGAAACTGAGTCATGGAGTGGGGCCAGATTTTCAAAACTATTTGGATACCTAACATGCTGGAAAGTGCCCACAGGGATTTTGAAGAAGAGCTTAACTCTTATCAACGTCAGAGTGGATTTGATGCCCAACTGTTACAAATGTTTGGAAGTCACATCAAGGCCTTATTTGCATTTTTTAACACCTATGGGCACTGAGCAAATCACCTTTGCCCAGTATTTCAAAAATCAGACAGGGCATCTGCAACAAAGATGGGTATTGATGTAACAAGTCCCAGGCCAAGGACTGAATCAAGGAATCCATCCTTTTGATTTCTCTTTATTAAGAATGGTATTTTCAGTCAGAACCTGTCCTCACCATGGCTACTGCTAAATTTAACATACAAATCAGCGTATAAAGCATCTCAGCTCCAGAATATTGTCCTTAGAAATAGCAAAGGCAGTCTTTGTAGCAGAAGGATTAATAATCAAACCCATATACCCTGAAGCCATAAGGCTCTTGGTGGGACTGCATTTTCTGAGGCAGAGCTGTACAGAACTGCTTTCTTTTGAAAATTAAATGATTGTTGATTCTTCAGGCTGTCTTTTGGGCTGCTGTTAACCTGACCATTCATTGCCAGAGATTGACAACAGATTTTTCTACCTGGCTCCATTTCCTAAAGGCCACACAAATTACCCAAACGGTCTCTATCCTTCTGGGGAATCTCTCGTGGGAACTGCAGTGGGGAGCTCCCTAATGCAGCCTGTATGCTCTCTGGTGCAGCAGTGAGTGTTTCTGTTTTGTGCCTGTGCAGCGCCCAACAACATACGCCTAAGGCTCCCAGGCATTGCTGTACCACTAATAAGAAGCAGTAGTGCGCCACTGAGATTTCAAAGCCTTGTGTAGGCACCATTAGGGAAAAGACAGAAAACTGGTGCTTGCTGGTCTTCTGATAGCATCTAGCAAGACCACACAGAGATATAGCGATCTGGATACAGCTTCTGCAGCAAAAGGAGGGACGCTGGGTTGTAATGACAGCTCAATGTAGTCACCCAAACTAGAGACCAAGAGGACACAAGTGTTGGCTTCCTGCATGTCCAAGAAGTCTGTTGGAAAGGGAGACACTGAAAAGGTGAAGCTGAGAGAAGCATAACTCCTACTCTGCACACTGTCCCCCAACATTGGTTTTATGTACTAGAGGGAAGATAGTCACCCCTTCAACTGTCACACTCGCTGCCTGCAGTATCTCTCCATCCCCTGAAGTCTCTCACCCAACTAGGGATCCAGACCAGATCCTAGCTAGTGGGGACCAAGAGGAAAAGCAGTCAAGTAGTCAAGGTGTGGCATGGTGTGGCAGCTGGCTAACAAAAGCCATTTATACCTGAAGGAACCGTGAGAGAAAACACACAAGTCTATCAAAATGCAAAACAAATGTCAGTAGTGTGGAAATCTTAGGATAGTGTAGTCAGAGTCATCTGAAATACTGGCTTTGCATGGCTTTGATGTGCTGTTTTCCCCCACCACAAACAAAACTGACCTTAACAACAAAGCTGTATTACACTAGTGTCTGCCAGATGGACCAAGAATTTGGTTTTCGTAGTCTGCACTGAAAATGTTTAAAAAAGCAGGCTATTATGTAATTAAAATTCTCTTTCTAACACTTGTCTGAGAGACCAACTTCTATGGAACGTTGACTTGAATCTGTCTGACAAAAGAAGAATTCATGGTTTGGACACCTGCAGAGGATATAGTCCAAGGTTCAAGCCCTGCAAACTAGTTTTGATGTTAACTGAGCTCTTTAGACCATGTGATTGCCCACGAAGGCCTTGAAAACCTTCTTTCAAACCCAGACAGATTCATATTAGTCCCCAGCCTTGATGCGTTAAGACCAGGCATTTCTAGTCTGTTCTCATTCATTTTTCTGCTCTTCTAAACTGGTTTATGTTGTTCCTTAAAAGTAATAGACATTGCAGTAGAGACTAGACACTAATCCTGCAAACACAGTGATACTTGCTTAACTTTTTGCATATAGGCATATGAAGCCAGCTTGCTGGAAGGCACAAAAGTTATTCCAAGCCTGAGTCTGTCCACAGAGGTGAAGGCTTGAATGCTGTTTCATCGCAAGAGGAAAAAAGAGTAAAATGATTATTTTCCTGACCAGTCCCAAGATCCTATCAATACACATGGAGGCAATATACATCAATACACACTGGAGGCAATATACATCAATCTTACACAGGTGCTCACATATATTGTTGAGCCTTTTGGAGTAAGCATGTGTATTTTTTTAAACTGTTGATCATAGTTTACCCATTCTAAATCCTAATTCTAATTTCTTGTCTTCCAAACTCTTAAATAGAGAGAAATTGCAACTTTGGAACAGTTCTTTTGACTATTACTACTGTGATTATGATTAGGAGTTAAACAAATTGTTTCATTGTCAGTGAAATATTGCCTGTATGATTTGTATATGTGATTTATAAATGTAGCCTGGAATAAATTAAGCTCTAATTTTCTTCCAGCTCTGTCTTTTTCAGAGAGCAAAATAAGAACCAGTTGACCAGGGAGTAAAATAAGGTCCATTTCTGGACTTAGTACAATCTCATACATAGGTGGTATGCAAATGCAAGGACAGGTTTGCCTGAATACCATGCATATCTTCATTTTTAATTAACTATGTGTCACAGAGATTGATATTGCCTCTCTGACACTTGTGCCAGAATTGGAGATTCATAACACAGACATGTCAACCTTCTAATCCATTTCTGAGCTTTTTAAGTAGAGCCCTTCTGAGGGAATTCCAACCTGTTGAAGCCAGAGGAAGTTTTGCCTGCAGTTTCAGTTAAACTAAAATTTCACCTATCCGTGTTAAATTCCAGTCTTACTAGAGCTACAAAATAACAGGGGGAAAAAATGGAAAAAATCTATTTCAAAGAAAATAAGGATCTTCAGTTACATCTGAAAACGGCATAGTTTCTAAGTCATTTAAAGTCCAATTTCTTAAGGCATTTGGATGCTCAACTCCCACAGACCCATTGGGACCAAACAATTAAACAACATTAAAAAGCAGCAAGGTAAGACCTAGAGAATCTCCATGGGAGTTCAGCCTCAGCACACAAAGCAGCAGGAAACCAGGCTTCCTTGACTGCTCTGCTCTTAAAACAGCTGGTAGAAACAGAAATCATTTTTCCACATCTTCTGCAGTTTGTATCTGGCTTCAGTGGCATTACATAGGACAAATACATGCAGAATTTGGCCTAATAATTAACCATGCTGGCCTCAAGCTATGTATCTGTCACTCACTCCTGCAGTAACTATAGTGCCTGTAATTTAAAGGCATGGGCTTCAGTAGGCTGCCCTCTCTTTTCCAAAGCAAAGCGTTCAAAGTAAGTCAGTAAACCTTAAAAAAGGGGGAGATGTCAAAGTCCCAGAATTTAACAAATATCTCCACCAGAAGAGCGCATAACTTCAGTTGCTTTCCATTAACAAAAGAAGACAGTCCTCTTCTGTCACACAAGTTTTGAGACCTCTAATTAGCTGCTGGTCTTTGCTGCTACTTCTTCTAGTTGCCATATATGTATGAATACATTTGTAGTGATCTCCTGATTCTGCTCTGTTGCCTATCCTTCACTTCCACTACTGCAATGTTCATTTTTGTTCGTGCTGCACATCTGCAAGCACGATTAACAACAGAGCAGGATGCCGGCTGCCAAAAAAGAGAACGGTAGAAACCAAGCACCGCAAAGCTTCCAAACGGGAGCATCGTTTCCTCCCACCTCAGGACATGCTGCTTGTGTGGGGCAAGATCTGCAAGTGCTGGGGGAAGGGGGGGGGCAGGAGGCAAGCAGCCACCACCACCTGGCCACTCAAAAGGAGTGGGTGCACGGGCCCCACAGCTTACCTGCAGCGGGTCACCGTTCATTTTGCAGTGCTGCACGTCCATGGTGCAAAGGCAGCAATGCCCAGGCACTGAGGCCCCCTCTCCCGCTGCAAGCAAAGCCTTCTGACCTTACCGGGGTAGTCCGAGCTCTGTGCAAAGGTATTTAAAGCAGAGCACACAAGGCAAAGCCATCCCCTTCCCCCCTTCTGTGACTCCCGCCCCCGGCAGCGGTGCCAAGGGGGCGTTCTCCCTGCCCGCCCCCCACCCGCCCCCCACCCGCTGCTGGCACCCGCGCCAGCTGCACCACGTCAGCCGTCCCCGCTGACCCCCTCCAGCACGCAGAGGCGCTCCAGAACATTGTTTCCCTCCATGACCAACGTGGATGAGCAGCATGCTTTGAATTAGCAGCCCTCCTCCTTCCAAGCAGCCTTGTTCGCTGTTTGCATCGCTGCGTGTCCATGCTTCGTCTGTTTTTAGTAAGCCTTTCCCCCTGCCTTTGCCCTGGGCTGTGCAAGGGGTTAGCATCAGGTGGATTTCCCGTGAGGACCTGCTCCACGTGGTTGGAGATGAGTTGTTGTCCAGGATGGGCTGTTTGGATGCCAGCCATGGGGCCACAGCAGGCTCTGCGATGGGGGAAGGCTGTGGCACAGGGCAGCAGCCTATCATTTAGCAAGGCCTTCTGGGCTGCATCCAAGAGGTTAGAGAGCAGGAGACACAGCTCCATGTGCCAGACATTGGAGATAGAGGCCCAGTTTAAAGGAGGCATGAGCCAAGAGTTTGCTGCATGAATCTCACACTCGGACATCAAGAAAGACACAGGAAGGAAGAAAAGGAGCAGGGAAGAAAGGATCAGAGTGAGAGGACAGGGCAGGAGGATGCAGAAGGATTGCAGAGAGCATGCATGAGCTTGTACGTAATGTTAGCCATGGAAAATACAACAAGGGGAATATGAAGTGAGGGTTGTGAATGAATTCAAAAAGTGCTGGTAAGGTAAGGGGTTGGTATAAAACAGCCCAGGCTTGGTTGGGAAAGAGTCACAAAAGGAGATGGGGGAATGATGGAAAGCCATAGTCCAATGTCAAACAGCAGGTTAAAAATAAAAAAAAATTGTCAAGGCCTATCTTGTTTCCAGAAAGGATGAAGTCTACACTAAAACAAGCTATGTCAAGGCAGGTAGTCTTGCTATATTTAGTGATGAAGATAACTCCTATGGTACATGGGAATTGTCTCTTTACAGTTCTTTCAGCCTTGAGGGAAGCTCTACTGAACGCTTAAGAGCTAATTCAGTTTGGTGAGTTCTAACGAGTTACTGTGAATCAGCTGTACTTACAAAATCTGGTAGCTACTAAACCCCCTCAGTCTCATAGTAGATGAACTGAACTGAGCCACTTTCAGTGATTTCAGTCCAAACCCATGTTGAACCCCATGACAACGCCGTCAGAGTCCAGCCCACTGAAGTTATCTTCTGTATAATGTGCTTCTAAAATGACTCAATGCTTTGGGCGTGAGTATGTATCTTCTTCAGAGCACCTGCTGTCCATCCATCCTGTGACTATAACCAGAGGTAGAAAATCACTGTCTCAAATGAACAGCAAGCCTGTGGTACGAGCTATCAGGTCAGCCAATGTAATACACCCATGACCCTGTGCCCTTGCTGACACCCCGGCAGCGTGTTGGGGTAAAGAGGGATGGGCAGCAGGGGAAAAGGGAGGTTAACCTCATTCATTGTCAGCAGCATAAAAACTACAGTTTTTGAACTGCTCAGCTAATAAGCTCATTAGGGGAAGCAACATTTTGTGTCCTGTGTTCATACAGCACCTGACACAGGCACATCCATAACAGGGGCATCCAGGGACGTCTTGCGCTAAAAGTAGTGAGATGAGGATGGTGGTTGCACTGATTATTACAGTCCTGGTGCAGAATAAGACTGTTTCTAACAACTGTTCTTGTTTGCTGTTTGCTTTCCATGCACACTGTACCTCTCTACCTGGTACTTTTTTCAATTAGATTTTAAAAAGCTTAAATGCATGCCCAAGACTGGCCAGAATAACTGTAGCATCTGAAGTCATAAACTGTGTGTGGGGGGGGGGAGGTGTTATTTGTTTGTGCCTTCCTTTTCACTCTTCTTTCTTTCTCTTTTCACCAAGCTTTGACCCATCTTTTTTCCTTCTCTGTGGCTTTTACATGCATTTAGTCTTTTTCCTTTCTTCCATCCCTCCTCCCCTTTTCTTCTGCATTACGCCCTCTGTTGTTGTGTCTACCCTGACACTAATGGCAAAGCAAAATACTGGGTTCACAAAATACTGCTCATGCCAAATCCTTGTAATTCTCTATTTTTGACTCCTTCCAACCCCTGCTTTTTCTATTTATATTGCAAGCTTATCTCTTACTCTTATTGCTACCTAATTATAATAATATCACCAGTGTGTTGCCACTGGCCTTCAGAACGGAGTTCTCTGCTTATTCAGCCTGGACCTTCAGAGGTGGCCTGGTAGCAAAAGGCACTGGCTGGGGGAAGCAAAGCTCCCTGTCAGGACAGATTCCCAAATCCTCTTGTTCTGGAGCAAAGAAACTTTGTGTGTGCATGTGTGTGCGTGTGTGCATGTGTGCGTGCGTGCATGCGTGTGTGTGTGTGTAGGCAAGCTTTTGCTCTAGGAATCACTCCAGTGCCATTACCAGCATGAACACACAGTCGCATCAGTAGTGGTTAGCTTGAGACCATTTCAGAGTGCAAGCTGCCTGCGCTTACCTGTCCTCTTTGAAGTATTTGTCCAGCATATGAAGCATGGGTCCTCCCCACTGCAGCAACATTGCTAATCTAACTGGGCTTTCCCTCTTGGGTTTCAAGTTGCCCCACATGTCTGGCTCCCGGTCGCTGGGTGAGCTCCCAAGTATTGGACTCTGTTGCTCCTGTGTGAAGCTCCCCCTCAGATAGCTGCGCAGTGCGACCCCACTCCTTCCAACCACTTGGGATATTTGCTGGTGTCAGACATTGCCTCGGTCTAAAAACACCTCATTTCCCCTGGTAACACACACCTGCTTGGCGCACACACACACACACACACACACACACACAGCCTCAGCTGTACTGCTCAGCCACTGGGAAGAGGGCTCTTCACACTGTGAGTTGGCTGGTGCCCTGCGCCGGCACGATGTAGGTTCAAAGGGCCACGGACTTTGGCTGCTTTTCAGACTGCTCTTTCCCTCCCCTCCCTTTGGCCAGTGTTTAGAGAGAGGCAGCTTTCCTGAAGCTGCCATGTTTTTGGAGTTGGACAGAAATATCCATGCCCACATGAGGAAACTGGGGCTATCCTCTGCCTGATGCTCGCTGCCTTTCCTGCTGGTTCATGGTGTCCCAGGCAATTTGAGAGAGCGGTGAGATGGGGGGAGAGGCTTCTCTAGTGAAAACCGAAGCTCCTGAAAAATTCCCAAACCAAGATGCAGTAAGTATCTTGGGGGTGGGGGGAGGGGGGGATCTCTTACTAATATGACTCCTGGGTACATATTTACCGGAGGTGTCCGGGTGCTGTAGCTCTCCAATTAGCACCAGCCAGGCTGTGTTTCCTCACATCCCAGGACACACAACCCGATTGCAAAAAATTCCCGTAAATGCACATCGCCCTCCCCTTGCGGAGCCGGGCTGCCTCTCCCCCGCTCCTCCTGCAGCCCCCCGATAAACGCCTTTCGGGGCACCCTCATGGCCCTCCCCGGAGCGGCTTCACGCGGCTCCTCCGCCAAACCCGCGGGGGCAGGGGCCGGGCCGGGGGCTGGCCGGGAGGTGGCACTGTGTCCCCGCGGCAGCGGCCGCGGAGCCACGGCGGGAACCCGCGGAAACCCGCGGAAGCAGCAGCCGGGAGAGGGCGCCGCGGGCTGGGGGGGGGGCGACTTTCGCGGCGGCTTCTTTCCCTCTTGCAGCCTTATATGCAAACTGTCACTTCAGGTTAGCACAAGACCTGGTGTAGCTCATTAGCATGAGCTGTATCTAATACGCTTAAAACCTCTAATTATTTATTATGCCCTAATTGGCGGCCCAAGAAATGTCTCCAAAGTGATGAGTGTTCATCCCCAGGCGCGTTTCAAGAAGAATTCAGCAGTGTCCCCGGTCAAATGTCATTTTTACTTCTTCGTTTGGGGCACAGACTTTATTCCTCCTGTAGAAGATACAACACTAAGAAACTCTCAAAACTTGCTATCCCAAGTGCGAGCCTCCACCCACCCTGGGCAGGATGAGCAATAATTACTTACCTTCACGGTTTAATACTTGAAGACCTTACTTCTCTAAAGGGACACTTAGGAAGAGACATCAAAGTTCATCAAGTATGCAAAAGTGTAGGCAGATGCTCCTTAAAAAAAACCAGCCTAAGGAATAGTCGACAGGGGAAAAAAAAATCGCTTTCCTGAGTTCTGAGAGTAGCAAAGTTTTGGAATTTTTATGCATATAGAAAGTGTTTCAAAGTTTACGTCTCTGGAGTCCCCCCTCCCCTTCTCCTAACTGCTTTTTTTTTTCCCCTTCCAAGTCTGTATTATGTTTCTTCGGGTTGTGCCAACTATTTATTTATCTTTATTCTTTCTCTCTTTCTTTTCCTTCATTATTCTCTCTCTCTCCCTCTCTCTCTGCTTTTTCTTTCTTTTTTTTTTTCTTCTTCTTGTGTGTGTGGCTTCTTGGTCTGATCTGTAGCTTGTTACCACCCACTGCACGCTCTCTCCTGCAGCCGAGGTGTTTCTATACAAACTCCAGCGTCCAGTTGTCATATTAATTATTACACTGAGTAATGACTGAAATAGTCAAAATAAGGGGAGACTCAAGAGAGCTTTTTCTTGCTGCTCAAAGATTCAGCAAAGAAGCCTTGCAACAAAGCACTAATTGGTCCCCAGAAATACTCTGACAAGGCATGGAAGATAGGTTTCATAAAGCCCAGCAATTGTGAAGGGGGAAAAGATCCTTGAATAGACCCCACGCTTCTTTTCTAAACTCTCTTGCTGAGCAAAAAATGGACTGCTTCTTGAATACTGGACTGATCTTGAATGCTATACCCAGCAGAGAAAAAAATGCACCATTTATTGTAAGTTTTTTTTTTTCCAGCTATTCATGTGTTCTATGTGGAGAATAAGCTGGTTTTGTTTACCATGAAAGACCTTTTACTTTATTTTCACTCTTGGGGGGGAAGCTGGAAGAAGGGGGGGGCGAGGGGAGGGAGAGAAACACATGTGCCCAAATCCAGACGAGCTGCCTACTGTAACAAAATGAAGTGTAACAAATCCTACAGAAGTCCCGAATGTATCGATTCTTTGAAGATCTATATAGATTAACGACTTTCGTTCTGCTTTTCCAAGACGCATTTAATCATAACGTAAATGGCCTTTAAAAAAGAAAAGGAGCAAAAAAAGCATACCGAAGTTTAAAAAAAAAAAAAAAAAAAAAAGCAAGGACTTCAAAAGACCTCGTGAGTGTGGCTACAATTTAGGCACACAAAAAAAGCCACTATAAAATAATGGCAGTTCAAGATTAAAAAAAAAAGAAAAAGGGCCCAGTGAAAAGGGCAAGGGCTATTTATCACTATGTTAGAATTAAGAATTTCAAAGTGCAGGTGCAGGATTGTGCGTATGTGCAGATGGAGGTGGGGGGCACCTTGAAACAATATTTGTTATCTATAAATCTGGCAGCCATGGATCCCTTATTCTACAAAATGAGCGGCCCGAGAAGCTGGCAAAATGGGCAATACCTTAGCCAATGTGAGAGATGAGGTTGTGCCCCTGTGGTAGTGGATGGTGAGGGAAGTGCTCGGCAAAGGGGAGGAAAAGGGTAGCCAGAGGGAGCCCAGAAAGTACAGAGTTATGGAGGCAAAACTACATGCGAGTTATTCTCGATGACCTCTGAGACTCACATCTTTTTTAAGATATGTCGTTCAAAGCCCTCTGAGTTTCAAGAAGGAAGCACCCAGAAATTCTGGTCTCGTTCTGCCATTTGGGAAAAGGGGAAGGAATTTCACTACTGTGGTGTTTTCATGACAGTTTTGAGAGTGGTCTACTCCAGAAGAATTACTCTTACCTACATATATAGGTTACAGAGCTGCAATTAATTTGGTATTTCATTTCCTGATCTCTGTTACCGCTTCCCGAAGCACTGAGATGTGGCTCGCATTGCTCTTTCATTACTGTTTTCTTACTCCTGTGATGCCACAACGTGGAGCTGATGATGCAACAACTGCTTCCAGTGTAGAGAATTCTGATGTCAGACGTGGGATGTTCTTGAATGAATTAACCGGAAGACTTACAACTGAACAGAATAATTCTCTCTATACAGAGAATAATAACAAATGTATTGTGTTGAGGTCTGGTTGTCCTGCGTAGGATAGGCTAAAATAGTTCAATATATTTCATATACGCTGAGACAGTTAAGCTTAAAACTAGAAGGTAACTCAGTGATCGATGAAGAGGGCCCTGAAATAGATAGTGTGATAGAGGCTAGATCAGACAGACCTACTTCCCTTTTTTCATCATACGTGGGTATTAAAAGGTATCAAGTTAAAAATTACTAAAAGAATAGTTAATGGATGCATATTAAGTTTCTGCCATACAATATTGCTGTTTATCACTGTTTTAAAGCCACAGGCCCAGCCAGGATTGGGGATCCACAGTGCTGGTGGATGAGGAGATCTCTAAAGCTCCAGGCTGTTGTAATTGAGGCCAGGAGAAGAGCAGGGTTGATTTCTGCACTCACTTCCGCTGAAACCTGAACTGGGACTTTTTTCCTCCCTGGACGAGGAGCAGCCCACGCCGGTGGGACCCCGCGTGGGGCCAGCCTCGGCCTCCCGACACCGCGGCCGGGACCAAAGCCACCACGGGGAAACCTCCCCGGAGGTGCCACTGCCTGCCCGCACCCGCGGGGCGCCGCGGAGGCAGCGGGGCTCGGAGCCGCCCGGACGGGGCGTCCCTGGGGGGGGGGGGGGGGGGGGCTCGGGCAGCAAAGGGACCCCCGGCTCTGCACAGCCCGGAGCTTTCTCCTGCGGCGGCTAGTAGAGACATCAGCCCGGCCGCGGACCTCGGAGCCGGCGCCTGCTCTCGCCTCCCCTGGTCGCCGCCGCGCCGGGCCGCGCCGGGGCCCGCGGCTGCAGCGCCGAGCACACGCAGCTCCGCGCTGCGCCGCCGCTTCGGGCTGCCGCTGTAACAGAAACGATCCCCGAGCGGAGGGCTCTTGAAACGTTGAGGAATTAAGCGCCGCCACGCTTGGTAAGATACTGAACTATTCCCAGGCATCCTGATGCTTCCCGAGGGCCAGAACAAACCGTCCGTTCCCGGGCCCGCAGGTGGAAAAGAAAACTTTTCGCGCACACACGCGCCACGTCCCGCCGGGACTGGTGAGGGCTCCGCTTTCCCCGCAGGCAGGCGCGGCCCCACTGCCCACCCCAGAGGCCGCATCCAGGCCAGCGGTTTCAGCACAGCGGCGCTGCCCTCCGGGCGGGAGGCGAGTGCGGCTGGGGCTTCCCCGCGGCGCGGTGCAGCCCGCCGGGGCCCCGGCGCCGCGCACCTCCCGCACCTCCGGCTGCCTCCCGGCCCCTCCGGGAGCGCCCCCTCTCCCTCGCCCCAAACCCGGGGCTCCCCCCCACCGCACCGCACCGGAGCCGCAACCCGCGGGGCGAGCAGCGCCGCGGGGCAGCGCCTCTCCGCAGACGGCAGCCAGCCGCCGCTTTGGCACCGGCCTCCCCCGGGAGCCCCCCACCCGCGCTGCCCCCCCCATCCCTTTCCCGGGCTGCGCGGGGCCGGGGCGGCGCCCCTCCCCGTCGGGCCGGGCCGGGCCGGGCCGGGCGCGCCCCCGCCCCCGCGCGGCGCCCCGGCGCGGGTGTTTGCTCAGGGCCGGGAGCGCGGCACGCGCCGGGCGCACGCACTTGCAACAACAAACCCGCGAGGGGTGGGGGCGGCGGGTGTGGGGAAGGGGAAGGGGGGCCCCCGGGAGGGGGGAAGGGGGGGCGGGAGGGGAGGCGGAGCCGGGCCGGGGCCAGCGCGTGTGTGCCGGAGCCTCCGGGCGTGTGTGTGTGCGTGTGCGTGTGTGTGTGTGTGTGTGTGTGTGTTGTGTTTTCCCCCCCGCGTTGAAAAGGCGGCGGCACTCCGCGGCCCGCGGTCACTGACTGCAAAGGCAGGGGAGCGTGGACGGCGCAAGGTGCAGAGTGTTTGGGGGGGGGGGGCAAGGGGGGGTCCGCGGGCGCGCGCGCGCGTGTGTGTGTGTGTGTGTCTAGGAGAGGAAGGGGGGGCGAGCCCCGTCCGCCCCTTATAAGAGACACAATCCCCAGCCACTTTTTTGCGAAAGGGGCTTTGCAAAGCAGGCTGCGCACACGCGAGCGCCACGAGCCTCCCCGCAGCCCGCCGCGCGCAGGCAGAGAGGAGGGGGTGGGCAGAGCCGCCTGCGCGCCCCGCCGCCCGCCGCCGCGCATCGGCCGCCCGCTCCCTTTTGTTGCCGCGGCCCCTTTTCCCCTTCCTTCTTCTTCCCCCCTGCCCTCCTTTTTTTTTTCTCTCTCTCCTTTTTTCCCATTTTAAACGCCGGGACATTTTTTCCTAGCCTCCC
>NW_020447564.1:77844-80718 GCF_003343035.1 Apteryx rowi
CAATCCGCTCCCCTCCGCCCCCCTTGGCCGCTTCAGCCCTTCAAAGACTGGCGCTCCTTACTCTGTGGACAAAGTTAGTTTCCTAATGTTTGTGGAGATTCTGAAGTTAAGCTATGCTGTACTCAAAGAGTGCCCCGGAGTCCCCCCTGTGCCTGTCGCTCCCCTGCGCCGAGCTTTTCCTCTCGTTTTCATCATAGAATGCTTCCAATCTCTTTTTTTGTGAATTTTTTTATTATAAGAAAATCTATTTGTATCTATCCTAACCAGTTTGGGGATATATTAAGCTATTTTTGTACATAAGAGAGAGAGAGATTTATAGAGGTTTTGTACAAATGGTTTAAAATGTGTATATCTTGATACTTTTTTTAATATGTAATGCTTATTACCTCTTCATGTTTAGACGTGTAGTCGACATTATCTTACAACTGCCATTTTTGTATGTGGTTTTGTAAAGGACTTGGATTTCCTCCAGATGTACTTTAGCACCAACGTGTCTTACTTTATAGAAACTTTGTTAATGTATTAATAATGTTATTAAACAATGTTCAAAGTGAACAAAGTTTATGCAGCTATTGTCCAAACGCAAAATGGTAGCCATTTGTTTTGATATGCTGCCTTTTGGGGGGAAAAAAAGCAAAACAAGCAAACAAACAAACAAACAAAACCTTATGCCACTGCCTTTTCTTACTGTTTTATTACAAACTTACAAAGGTCCTGTATAACCCTGTTTTATACAAACTAGTTTCGTAATAAAACTTTTTTTAATTAAAATGATCAGCTGCCTGCTGCATGTAATTTTTTTTCTGCCATTGACAACAATGAATGTAAGGACAAAATGTTAAATGATGTTATGCCAGAGATAAGTTGCCTATGAAGTGTTTGTATCTGATGGATGTAACATATATATCTTTATCTCTATATAAATATGCAAAGATCTAGCAGTATCACCATTGTTTTCTTGCCCTTCTATGTTGCAAATGTGTATCCAAATCAAAAGGCGAGGGGATGATTAATGATTGCATTGTCCTTCCTGAAATCACTGCACATTCAAGAATTCCCCCAAAGACGAAGTCCTAAAAAGAGGGCGCTCCATGCCGCGTTTCGCTGCTGTGACCCCGTCCTCCACATCTCTGACCGCACGGGGCGGAAAAATATGGGGAAACGTGCACCTCCCTCACAAAAAAAAAAAAAAAAAAAAAAAAAGGCTACTTTGTTGCCTCTGCAAAGATAGCGGCTGGATAAATAAAATCGTCGGGCGAAGAGGGGAAGCGAGAGGCGAAGGGAGATAAAATAAAATAAATAAATAAAGCGCCGTAGTAGAAATGTGTGGCGGCTCAGAGACACTGGTCTTTCTAAGCTTGTTATTCTACCCAAATAGCGTGATCTGCGTGTAAAAGTACCCAATTACCAAGATTCAAAAAGAAATTGGACTCTTTTTTCCCCCCTTTTTGGCTAGCCTGCTTGTTGTCAGTTAGCAAGGACGTGACCAGAATTCGGCTTCTCTTTTTTGCCTGGTTCCTGCATCACTTGCAAATTCAGTTTGCGTGCACCAAGCCAAGCGGAAAGCAAAGCGCAAAATGCATCTTACAAAAACCCAACAAAGAACGGGGAGAGCCAATGTGTCTTATAGAGTTAAAAATCCAGCCCGCTTAGATACAAACGTACCATCTAGTTACAAGGCATTCACTATTTTAAAAAAAGAGGAGGGAAAACTTTGAGGGACCACTGCAGAAGTGTGTGTGTGTGTGTGTGTGTGTGTGTGCGTCTGCGTGTGTGTATGTATGCGTATGTGTGTGTATGTATATATATGCATATACATATATACACGTATACATAGCGATGTATATTCCTTTCTGCATTGCTTTAAACATACATATACATTTGCCCTGGTCTCCGCCCCCCACCCCCTGAAATTATCAATATATGATTTAATCGGGAGGGGGACTGGGGTCACGAAATACCTCATTACTTCAGCACAAACGCTGATTGTTTTAAGGGATCGTGAAACTAATGTTTAGTTATGAAAATAATAACCGTTATATGTCTCCATTCATTCTCCCTTTAAAGCATCTCCTCTTTTATTTACCCACTTTTGCAAGTGTATAGATAAGGTATGCAAAGAAAGTGTAGCCAGTAATTTATAGCTATGAATATAACATTAGGATAATGTTTCATTCTGTTACAAAGGCGAAATTTCTCTTCCTTGTGTAGACAGGTGTTCTTTTTTGCTCACTTCTGAATAGTAAATATCCAGACTCATTAAACTAAAGGCAAAGTTACGCTGTTGTTCGCTACAATGTATAAGGCAGGCTCAGAAATTCACTACCTCCCTCTCTTTTCCCCTCAGCCCCCTCCCAAAAGAAAGAAAGAAAGAAAACACACACACACAATTTTACTGAAGATAGGGAAAGGGCAAAGCAGGATTGGGGTAAATCTCATTACATCTGCTCTAATCGCTTAGCAACACAAAGCCTTTTCTTGTATTAGTGCGGAGAGCCTTTCAGCGCTGCCTGACAGACAGTATTCAGTTAGCATTAGTAAACTCCATAAATCAGGGACTTCTTTGGTCGCAGTATAAGTTTTAGAGCTACTCAGGGCTATTGGGGGGTGGGGGGGAGAGAACAGGGTGGGGTGCAGATGGAGGTTGCTGGGCCATTTATTTATTAATTTATTTACCTGTGTATTTATTTATCGTAATGCAGGAAAAGTGACCCATTAACAAACGCAGCCCTCTGAGTTGTTGGGTTTTTTTTTTCTTTTTCCCTCCCAAAATAGAGCCCCTCGGCAGCGATGGGGAAGCGCGGCGAGAGCCCCCATGGCTCCCGGTGAGGCCGCGCTGCCCCAGCCGGGCCAGGCCGGGCCGGGCCGGGCCGG
>NW_020447564.1:80768-81922 GCF_003343035.1 Apteryx rowi
GGGCTCCGCGCCCGCGGAGCAGCGGCGAGCCCGGGGAGCCTCTCCGCAGAGGGGAGGCTGGTTTTGCCCGCGGCCCCGTCCCGCGGGGCTCCCTGCGAGCCGTCCCCTCCTCACCAGCCCCGCAGCTACCCGATGTTTTGCGCCCGCAGCCGCGCTCGGGACCAGCACCGGCCCCGCGGAGCCTCCGCGCCCTCCTCCCGCCTCCGCCCGCGGCGCTCAGGTAAGAGACGGACCAAGACGCCGCCCCCCCCCACACACACTCCGGCCGCCGAGGCGAGGAAGGGGCGGCAGCCCCCTGCCCCAAGCCGGGCACCCCGGAGAGCCCCTTCCCCGGCTCTCCTCACACACCAACCCGCACCCAGGCACACACCGCCCTTTTGGGTGGCTAGGGCTCCCCCCCCCCCTTTTTGAACTTTTATCCTTATTTTCCTTTTTTTTTTTCTTTTCTCATTTTCATTTTTTTTCTTTTATCCTTATTTTCCGGTTTTTTTGTTTTCTCGTTTCCCTTTCTTATCTTTTATCCTTATTTTCCTTTTTTTCTTTTACTTTTCTCCCCATTTCCCTTTTTCTTCCTTTTCCCCCCTCCTTTTCCTTTTTCATTTTTTTTCCTTCCCTCCTCCCTCTTCCCCCCCCCCCCCCGGCGCGGCGCAGGTCCTGCCTTTTGTGTGCGCACTCCCATGGGCACAAAGGGGGTTTTTGTAGGGGCCGGGCAGGCAGCGGGCAGCGCTGCCCCAGCGCGTGTCACGCTTCATCATTTATTCACGCCGCAGCCCGGCGCGGCAGGATCCCGCCGGGTTTGGAGGCCGGCGTGCGCCCGCCGCAGGTGCCGCACGCCCCGGCTCGGCTCGGCTCGGCACGGGGCTCTGCGCTCTGGGGCCGAGCCGTGCCGAGCCGAGCCGAGCCGAGCCGTGCTGGGTTTCCCTGCCAAAATCCCCGGTGGGGGCTGCTGGGAGGTGGCCGGCACACGAGGCAAGCGGGCACCTGCCCAAGGCGAGCCGGGACGGTGACCGCCGACGGAGGCGGGGGAACACCCGGGCTGGCCGCAGCGCGCAGCTCCATAATGCAACGCCGATTACTCAGCGCATTCAGGGATTAGCTCTCCTGGAAGTGCCGGGGAGGGGGAGATTTTTGTTCCCTTTTTCTGTCCCCCCCCC
>NW_020447564.1:82035-287659 GCF_003343035.1 Apteryx rowi
CCGGCCTAGCACGCAGCAACTTCTTGCTCCAAAGCAAGCTCGCTTTTAGCGTGTCAGCCCGCACAATGCAGGGCTAATTCCCGCTGCAAAAGGCAAGTGGTGAGGAATCAATCGCAGGCTTTATGCAATCAAAGGGGATGATTTTTTTTCTTTTTTTTTAAAGTTCCCTGCCCCAGACTGAATTTTTTCCTGCTCCTTACCCCCGTCCTATCAATAATCCCATGCAGGCAATTGCAGACCGAGGTAAACCTATCATTTGTATGCGCCTGAAGATTAATTTCCCCCATGTACCAACTCAACGGCATAGTTATCTCTTTAACAGGGAAAACAGTTTGGCTCCATTGTCGGGTTGCCAAAACCGCCTTTTGAGAAAGGGAGCCCGGCTAGCCTCTGATCAAACTCAAAGGTTAGTTAAAAGACAAAAACAGCTGAAAATCTTCATGAATAATGCTGTTTCCCCAAGCCCAGTGTAGTGCAAGCGCACATTTCAATGCCAGAGCATTTTGTTATGCTGCTCGCCTAAGTCAGAATTTCAGAGAAAAGGCAGAGAAGAAAAGCTCCAACAATTAGAGGGGGCCTGTCAGAAAACATTAACGCCTTCCTCGCCCAGCCTGTCAAGCGTACTGGAAATAAAAAACTGGCATAGCGAATCGCACCTCCAGCCTCCAGAGCTGCGGAAAGGGAGAGGAGGAGGGTTTTGGGACAGAGAAGTAGAGAGAGAGAGACAAATAGACGGAGCCAGGCTCAGCCTCAGCTTCGCAGTTCATCCAAATGCTGGAAAAAGAAGGGAAAAGGATCTCCATTCAGATGTACTCTCTTGAGATATTGTCCCTCTGTTTCATGCACCAAAACAACATTTTCTCTCAGGCCTATAAGGCACACTTGCACTGTTTCTCCGTGTCTTCAAGCCTTTCCTGCATTGGTCCTGCAAAGTACAAGTGAGGTGCCTGGCGAGAAAGCAGTATGTAAGAGCTGTCACCGCCTTCTCTGTTCTCCAAAGTCTCACTGCTAAGTTTCCATGTCTATGGCCATCCAGCTACCTGTGGCTGATCTTCAGCTGGACCGAAGCAGCTCGTGTCAGAGAAGCTGTGCTCATGTATAAGCACCAGAGGTATCTTGCTCTTTTGACTTCTAGGCCAGGAAAACATGTTTTAAAAGTACAGCTTTGATTATCCAAACCAACTACTTGGATGCTCAAGTCTTTTCCCCTGGTGAAGTATCTTGAGACAAGGACACACAGCTATTTTAAGTCAGCCTTTCACTGCCTGTTACAGTGGACATCTAGGCTTTGATTTTTCTGGCCAAAGCACAGATTTTCCCAAGCATGTAAATTACAAGGAAGCTCTGTGCCTTTTCTTCCTGTAAGCAAAATCTCAGATCTTCACTTGATTCCAGCTTTTTGCACTTGCTGCCTTTGTTGTCTCATTGCAAATACTTGCATATACTAATATTCTATGAACTATCCTGTAGGACTGGATCAGTACTGCACAGCTGCTATAGCAAGCCTTTTGCTTGGGCAGGGGTGCAGGTGAGAATGCTGCTGTATATTGTAGTATTTGCATATGTGTTGAAAAATAGGAATTATAGCAAAATATTAAGTGACAGAAGAATAAGGCATACCTCCAGATCTCATTGAGATGTTCCAGGGAGTCATACCAGGAGAGGGACACATGGTCACGGCACAGACAATGTGAAAAGGAAAGACAAGGGAGGCTTTGCCTGCAGTTGGAGAGCTGTGTGGTTCCAACACATCCCATGGTGAAGGAGCTCTATCCTCGGAGACAGGAGCTCCAGCCCTCCCTCCCACCCACACTTGGGGGCAGCACAATGTGTATTTGGTGCTTGCTCTCCCAGGTCAGTGAAGGCAGGTGTTGACCTGTGCTTTGGAGCCAGATGTGTCCACAGGAGGATGTAAGACAAGGAACAGTCCTGCTGAGCACTGGTACCTTCATTGACTCTGACACTTTTGTCTAGGGCAAACACAGGCAATCAGTAGGAGAGGGGAGAAGTTTCTTTAGAACTCTTTCCGCCCTCCACCCTGCTACCTCATACTTATTATACTAATCACAGAAAGAAAAGGCAGGTGGAAATGCAGGGAAGGGTAACCAAAGGAAAGCTGCTTTTTGTGATAAGACATTTATCTGGGATTGAAGATATCTAGATTCATTGCTAGATATGATTTGGCTGTGTCTCAATCTATTTGAGCCTGAGATCCACAAACGTAAAACAGAGACCTTGAGTATTTCCTCACAGGAGCTTAGTGATCTACATTGCCCTTCATCCCAATCCAAGCAGGATTAAATCCTGTTTGTGCTCTTCATCCCAGAAAGGGAGAATCACATGTTTTTTTTTTTCAGAAGAGTTCCACTTTCCCTGAAGCATCAAATAAAACATCTGTACATGGCCCTACATGTTGCCTGGAAGCTGCTTGGGCACAAATTGCCCTTGAAAATGTGACCCACCAGGCCATGTGTTTCCATCCTTCTTTAGACCCTGTAAGCAATTGCAGCAGTGGAGTTGCGGAAGTTTTCTGCCAGCCACCCTTAATTTGCAGCAATGTGTTGCTTTCTTGCCTTCTGCTTTTATAAATTGTTGATATGGAGTTCCCAATAGCACTGGGGAAAGGATAGCTAAAAATTACAAAGACTTCTATAACTAGCCCCATTGGCATAGTCCAGACTTTTGCAACATGGCAAATAGCCTTGTGAAGACTATGATTATCTTCTGAAATGGCACCCCAAATTAGTTTGGTCAAAGTGCACAAAAGCAGTTTACAAAAAGAGACCCTTTCCCCCTTTTGGGATGGAGTCCTCTTCCTCCCTGCCAGCCATGCCACTCTCGCTCACTCTCCCTCTGCTGCTGTTGATTGGAGCTGTGAGCCGTTTTAATTTGCACTAGCTGCACAAGCAAGGCTATATTACTTTTGAACAGGAAAGGAAAAGTCCTATGTTAGTAAAGTGTGAAATGCAGTTTTGACTGAAAAGGGAAGCCATTTCGACAGGATTATACTGTGACAGTGCAGATTAAAACCCTGCCATATGGCCTAAGATTGGCTTGCTTTTACTTTCAGGTGACAATGCATTGCTAATTAAGTGGTGATGACATTTCTAAATGAAAAAGAAAAAAAGGGGGGGAAAAAAGCCACCTGTATGTGAAATAAAGATGGTCAAGGGAAGGGAAGACATTCATCACTGCTAATAATACTGGAAATCAGCCCCTTGATCATTGCGGTTTGCTTTGAACAGGAGATGGAATTTGTTTGATTTGTTATTGAGTAAACAATAACTCACATGTGCACTCGGAGAAGTGAATGCGGTGCTCCTGAAAGGCACCCGAGTGACAGCACGGGAGAGCAAAGTCCTGTGTCATATCCAGAACAAACACAGCCCAGGCAATAGCGCGGTGAGGTTCCCCACCCTGCTCTGCTAAGGGCCTGCGAGAGGGTGACGGATGGATCCTGCTGAGCAAGGCACATGGGCAGCCTACCTGCTCGCTTTGGCTCTGGCTTAGTAAAGCACTTAAGCATGTAAAGTTCAGACTCAGTAACACTTAAGCACATGCTTTAGTGCCTCACTGAACTGGAGATTTTATCTTCTGCACCTCTAAGGGTGGCACAACTAGCCGGCACAAAACCCACAGTCCTTACCACATCCATCACTGTGTAACCATTAGATCGCAATAGCCTTCATTCAGTACACAGGATAATGCCAGGTTGTTGGTCTACAAGCAAAAGGTCACCTGCTATGAATAACCCCTTGAGCCCTTCAGATGAAGATTGCTCTTCAGAGATCTGAGACTTTTAACTGAAGTTTCTAAGCAATTTCTGTGCTTGTTCTTCCATGCTGTACCAACTGCATTTGGAGCTGCTGACTCACGAAGCAGAACAAGCAGTGAGATGCTCCTTAATCCTGTTTTAATTTTTACAGCAAATTATATTCTCAGGCTACTGTAATGCACATAGCACTCTTCTGCCTTACTGTGGGCCCAGTCCAACATCCAGATATAGCAAGATCTACACAGTTTCATATCATGTCATACATGCAATACAGCAAAAAAAGAAGATGCCCAGCTGTATCTCTCATGTCTCTGGTGGTATTGCCGCTCAGACGAACCCTAATGTTTCACATGCTCCTCACAGATTTTGCATGCCCTATGATTTAAAGAAGGAATTAAGCATCTAACTAAGGTTTTAGACAGACATATTTACATGGGTGAACCAGTAACATGTTTTAAATGTTTTCAGACAAATGCATGGATGATCTTAACACTTTTCGCTCTCACAGCTTGCTTCCTTTTCCTCCACTTCCCATTTTCCTCTTGGCCTCCATTGCTTTTCATATCTGGGGCAAATGCAGCAGATGATAAGTACGCAACTGCATGCATCTTCATCCAGGCACTCTTGCTGATACTTCTCACAGTCCTCATCAGCATGGTACCTTGAAAACCAGTCTAGGGTGGGAGGAGACCACCAAGAAACAGGCACAGCTATGACTTTCCAAAAGCATCTCATTGCAAACTTGACCCATCTAGACCCCAAATTCTCCAGGGCTCCACCCCAAGGTTTGGATTCTGCCTCTCAGAGGGCTGTTGGTGGGAGTAGTGGCCAACTTCTCCTGCCTCTGAGGTCAGCAAGCCAGTAGGAGATGGTTATAAATGCTGGCAATTGCCCCCATCTGTGGAGAAGGGGGAACAGGATAGACTTGCAGTGTTTGGCCTGTGCCCCAGGATGCAGCACAAGCTGCTGTGGCAGAAAGTCACAGCAATCACAAAAGGAAAAGAGGCTCACTAATGAACAGCCATGTACTGCTGAGCGGGACATCAGCACAGAGTTAAGGTTGCTAATGAGCCAAGCAGGGGCACACAGAAAGAGCAGTGGTAGGCAGGTGCCTCCAAGGCCCTGCCATGCCCTGGCCAGTGCCAGCCCCTAGGAAAGGATCCTGCAGCAGCAAACAGCAGCCCCGGGGCCCATGCAGCACTCTCACCTCATGCCTACGTGTGTATTGACAAAAAAGCCACTGGGCACAGACAGGCAAACTCCCAGGGAAGTTATTCACAGATAGCACAGTACGGTAAAAGCAGTAGTCTGTCAGAAGAGATGCATTTGGTTCAGCGTCTCTGTGAGTGGCTAGCAGAGGTGGCTTAGAAGCATAAAGAACAAGCACGTGAGGAGTAAGCCTTCCCCAGGGTACGTAGCCTCCCAGCTTCTGGCAGTCAGCAACTGAGTTGGAGGTTGCATTTGCTCATCTTTAACATGCACTGATGGCTCTATCCTCCATTCACCTGTCTGGTCCTTTTCTGAACCCAAATATGTATTCGGTTTCTACAACATCCTGTGGAAATTGCCGTGAAGGGATTATGACGTGCGAACAACAGAAATTCCTTTTGTGAGCACATTAAAATAGCTGCAGGCAGAAGCAGGGAGTAAACCTCCTTCCCTCCGCCCCCCCCCCTCCAAGCCTCCTCGTGGGCAGACCACCGCGGCTGCCGGGGCAGGTGACGATGACAATGGCAGGTCCACGAGAGGCACTCTGCTTAGTCTGAGTTGTCTCTTGGCTGCTCTGCTTGGCCGGATCCTGTCTTCTTGGCACATCACTTGTAGTTACCACTACTCCTTCTCCCTCACTGTGTGGGGAACTGCTACTGACCAATAGCGCATTTATAAATAGAACAATGTTTAATTAACACAACAGTAGGACAGACTTGTTGAAATACTTCCCAGACAGCAGGCAAGAGTCCTGACAAGGGGACTATTATGGGGATTTTAATGAATCCTTCCAAAGTGGGACGGCTTCCATACACCTACATTGCAATGACTGATTTTGTTTGTGAAAATTGTATTGGTAAATGACACAGGGGGGCAATAACATTGGGGACCAGCAAGTTGAATAAAGTCACCGGGTGACTACATGAAATGCTGCCTACAGGACGGAGCAGAGTGCTTAGTAAATGCAGTACAGTCATGGGTCCGAGTGCCCAAAAGCCCACGTCAGACTCAGCTACAAATGCAGTTTGCATAAGGCAGGCAAAGAAGCAATTAAATAACCCAAACAAGGACATAGCTGTGCCAGATGCCACCACAGTGTGAAAAGAAATGAGGACTGCCGAACTGTACAACTATTTTTGTGAGACACAACCAGGAGCATGTGCCTTATTAACACCGCTGTTAAATCCATGCCTACTAGCTGCTACCGCTGCAATTGAGACAATGCACACATATCTTTGCAATCTCACTATGTAAGAAAACAGGAAATTAAAATTGGCTACCTCAGTGATGGACCTGCATAAGGTTCCCATCTACTACACAACAGCCTGCTTTTTCTAGCAGTGATATGAGAAATGTGAATCCAAGGGCACAGAAAGGACAAGGTTTACAATGTCCATATGTTCCATTAAGTCCACCTCTTCCTACCTCCATAAACTTCTTCCTATCCTCTGTCAGAGACATTGCCTACCATCAGTTACTCAATGGCCATAACCAATAAATACAGCTCGCAAAGTTCAGAAACAACCTCATCTCTTCAGAGTCTTAAACAACAAAGATCTCAAGAAGACGGAGTCTGCGAAGGTAAATTAATTATTCTTGAACGTGCCAGTTCAGCTGTCCAATGCTATCCTGCATGAACAGTAGCTAGCAAGGGACTCCCTGCAGACCCAGTTCCTCTGAATTCATTGTTATTATACAGGTTTGTTTTCCTAAAAAGGTCTAGGTATTAATGCACAGAGTCAAGATATGCGTCAACTCGTCAGGGAGCCTGGGCACAGCCAGTTTTCTTCTCTAGTTCTTCCATTTCCTCTGCCTTATGGGCATTTATGTGACATTTTTTTCTGGAGAACTGTGAATTAAGTGAATGTGCATTGGTTATTGGAATATGTTGTACTGCGCTCCAAACAAAACAGTTTGTTGCCAGGTTAGCTCTGTGTGGAAGTGGGAGCTAGAGCACTAACATGAGTGGCCAAATACAGTTTCTGGTGCATTATTTCAGACATTCAGGAGGAAAATCAGCTCTTATTTATTAGATAGGCAATGACATGCACTGACCCAACCAAGAAAGCCAACATAATTACTGCTGAGAACTTTGATAACACTTAAGGGATTCACTGAACTGGGGTGAAACTTTGCAGGCTGCTTGCCATAAGCCTTGGTCTGCTGAGGAAAAGAGATGAGGAAGTAGAGGATGTGTCCTTTCAACTGCTACAGATGCTGCTGCCTTCAGAGGTGCAGGCTGTGAAAAAAATCATTATTTTTATCCATATGCATCTGTTTCCTATTGAATTCTTCCTTTTGCATAATCTGAAGTCTTGTCTGGCAGGTTAACGCAGTGCTTCACCCCCAAACAAAAGTGCTGGATACCAATCCATCACAGCACACCTAGCTACATCGGTGGGCCTATTATCAAAAGTAATGACTGACCCTCCCCTTAGCTCCAGCTGCTATAGCAGCATGTAATGAGCCCTGCTCTATGGATTCAGACTCTCACAGTGAAACGCTATTGAGGATTGAGACAGCATGCTACTGAATTTAATTTACTGCTTAGCGTCAGCTGGCCCCAGATGATGGAAAGTCATCTGGATGGGGGGTTGAGTGGTATAAACAGCTCCAAATCCCCCTTCTGCCCCAGGCTTGGTGCTGGTAAGCCCCAAAGCAAGCAAGCCTAGACCCTATAGAGGCACGTCCTCCAAGTAAGCTCCACGTGCAGATTCCTATGGAGCATCTGCTCTCCCCAAGGAGAGGAACCCCTCCCATTCAATGTATCCTGTCAGCATTTTCACAGCAATTTACAGAAAATCCACTGTGAGAGGCCAGGTTCTTTGGAAGAGTTAATCAGCCATTGTAGTCACCTCTCTTGTGGTGGAGTAACTTTTCTAGCTCCTTAACAATACACGACATTGTATTTTGTTTGTAAGGTATCAAGGACTTTTAGGTCACAAACTACCATCATTTTGTTTCAAGAAAGAAAGAGTCACTGAGGGAAAGGTTTGCCTAGTCCAGAAAGGGTCAATGCCAGATGTTGAAGGAAAAGCATAGGAAAAGGGGAGCCTGTGGCCACACTCTCTCAGAATATCATGCCAGCCTTCAGTGATTTGTGGCTCCAGGATGTGCAGAGCCAAAGGCAGTGCCATTGCATTTAACATACATCAGTAGATTTAATTTATGCTGTGGACTTGTCTAAATACATTGCAAGTGGCATTAAGTTCTGCATGCAGTAAAAATCAAGCCTGATCAATGAGCAATCTTAAAAGATTCAGTTGTTATGTTCAACCTAAGGGTCTGACTCTGCCACCTCTGATAGAGGTCATACCGTGCTCCAGAGGATTATGAACCTGAGTGAACAGGATGGAGACACAAAGGCCCTGGCTGAGGAGGGATCCTCTTTTGCATTGGGAAGGTTGGGAATGCCATTTCAGGATGTTCCTGCATCCTGAAATCCAGAGATGGACAGTCCCGTAGGAAACAGCATGGCCAGAGCCAGGCTCTGAAAAATTCAAAGCTGCTAGCGGAGATGAGGGCCTGTGGGCATGGTATGCTCCAGGGTATCTAAGAGCAGTAGAGACAAAACTATTGAATCCAGTGAGACCACCTGAGGGGTAAGAAACCTTCCTGAATGAGTAACAGTGACAGAATCTGACCCTGGGTGTAAAATACCGGGTTTTTTTAAAAATTACCCTGCTGTCCGGTGGCAGGTTTCTAGCTGGTTTGTGCACCAGGATGATTGTTTGCATGTCTGCACAGACCAAGGTGTGTGTTTGACTAGGTATAACCCACGGTTGTGGGTGATCCTTACCCACGTACTACCCACTGAGAAATTGGTAGAAACTGTAGATACACAGGCAGGGTTGCAGGTACATTTATATATCTGCATTGCAGATAGACATCCCGGGCCCACGGAGAGCTGCACAGCTACAGCCATGCAGGTGGACTGTGACGCAGAGGCAGGTACCACCACTCCTTCCTCATACTTGGATTTAGCTCCCGACAGGTCCATACAGTCTGAGTGCTCCTGTATGCCCAGAATGTTTCTCTGTCTTTAGGTATTGCCATCTTTTCCAGCACTGACAAAGATCTATTTGTGAGGCTGCATTTGTTTTCAGCCAGGATGGCAGGTGGGAATAGAGGTCTGATATACATATACCCTGATTTGAACTGGGCCGAGTGGGATCTAGTCTCATTTTCCACCATGAACAAACAATTTTACTTTGCTTGCAACTTTTTTTAAAGAGAATGAGCTCAATTAAGAAAATCACAACAACCCAATGTTTAAAAAATACCATCTTTATTGTCCATGTGGGTTTTGGGTGGGCTGTGGAAATTGATTTACGAGTCAACCACTTTTCTCTTTTCTTGCCATCTCTCGCTTGAGTGGTTTGTAGGCCTTGGCCCTTTCTTTCACTCAAGGAGAATAAGGTTGTCTATGGAAGAGGTCAGCATTTCAAATTGGTGGAGTTCAACTGCACAAATGACATAGAACTGACAAGAAAAGACAGGGGGTTTGGAGGTCATAGACTGCATTGGTCCTGGTTAGGGTTTTCGCTTTGTGATGGGACCTGGCACCAAAATGAATTAAATAACAGGCTTAAGGACTATTGAGGGAGGGCTGAATGCAAATCAAAGATAAGTAGAAGTTTTCTTTCCTAAAAGGGGAATGATTTTTTTCCTTACCTCCCCCTTTCCATATCTGCCCAGGCAAGGTCTGCATGTTAAACATGATTTAGCAGGCATTATTCTGGAGCCTTTTCATCAGGTTTCTGCAGTGATTGCCTATCTTGGCCTATGATTAATGATCCGCTGTGCAATTTGGAGGCTATAATGACTCGACAATCCACACACAAACTATATAGTCGCATTCCTTTTGCAGATTTGCCAAGCTGTTACCAAGGGGCCCACAACCAAGCAGGATTGTTAGAGAGATATCTAAGCATTTCTGCAAATGCCATTCTGCCCTTATCTTGCTGAGAAGTGCGTTGGACAGCAGGCTCATTTACAAAATTCAAAGCCTAGATTTCAGTGGTTCCTTTAAAAAAAAAAATCTGGACTGAAATAATCATTAAAAAGACTGGTAAGAAAAGATCCTGGTATATGGCCTTTCAGTGATTATACAGACAAAATACTTTCTTTGTTTCCAAATTTTGAATCTGATTAATTGAGGCCTAATGCTATTAATGCAGTTTGAAAGAGAAAAGTTAGTCTTTGGAAAGCCATGGTGTAAATAAAATCTGAAAATCTAAGCAGATTTTGAAGCAAAAGCTTTATCTTCATTTCAGTTTTCATGTAAGAGTAGGTTATGAGGATTTCTTTATAAATTTCAAATGGATCTCCAGCCAGTTAAAAACTGTCTGCAGAACAATCACTTTATAAACTTTTTCATTCAAAACATGGGTTCTGATGAGACTCCTCTTAGAAAACCCATGGTTCCTGTTTGTGAAGTTGTTTTAAATAAAAATGAATGTAAACAGGAAAAGTGAGGACAGAGCTACAGATGTAGTCCAGCTTTCAGAAGGACTTCAGTTGTCTTATGAAAAACAATCACAGGACCACTTGTGTCTGGTCCTGCTTCTATAACTAATTATGACATGCAACACAAATAATTCAGTCGTAACCCAAACAGTTCTAATATTATTTCCTGTCAGTGACATTCACTTTAATAATTCATTCAGTTTTAGTTTCCCTTTTGTCTGGCTTGGGGGGAGGGGAACTGGAAGGGCATACAGCAGATCCATCTTGTTACATCATATTGTTATTATCATTATCACTATTGTTATAGAAGTGCCTGGGAGCCTTAATCAAAGATGGAGCTCCACTGTGCTAACATTGTACCCTCATAATTGCAGGTGTCTCTTATTCCTACAGTAATGCTCTAAGACCCTGATTTTGGAAAACCTTCATGGTTCCAGAGAGCCTATAGAGATGTGCCCAGCAGCTAAAGTATACGCTAAGTCCAGTGGATTTAAACATATGTGTAAGTGCATCTCTGCATCCAGGCTTAAGCAAATACAGGACACTGTAGCAAAAGTTAAGACTGAGGTGTTTCCTAGCCAGATGTTTCCACAACCTTTCTCTGATCCCACTGTAGACAACAATAACCCACCCCCCAGCTTCAGACCTAACATGTTAGAGAGCCCTCGTTTAAAAAAAACTTTTTAATACTAAATACAAGAACAAAATACACAATATATAATTCAAAGCTCAGAACTGTCAGTCTCTTGCTGATGGAGAGGAAGGAATTGGAAACCTCTATGTATGAACACATTCAATCAAAGCAGAATTCACCCTCTCCTCTCTGTATAGGGGCACTCACACCAAGAGCCAACCCAGACCAATACTCCATGGACGTCCTATTTATTTTGTAGGTTTTAACTGATCTTTGCCACAAATAAATACATTGAAAAAAATAAAATCAATTATGAGCACACTCTGGCTGTACAGAACAATGATAATGCTCCTGTGCATTTTAATCTAATAACCTATGAATGGTTGTGGTGTGCTGACACTGCCTTCCAGGCAAAAGGATGGACTAGACTGGGGTCAATGACCTTTCAACGCTGCTGTGCTAGCCTGTGGTTATCATTTCCAAAGCAGAGATTAAGCAGAACAGCAAGGTCTCATCAGTAGCTGGAAGATACTGCCTCTCAAAGAGGCAGAAACCTGCTGCTCCACAGATCAGCAGTATCATTTGCCTGTGTGAAACAATCATTCTAGCTGAGTCAGGGATTCAAGGGAAAGAAGTAGCAGAGGACCCTCAACCCTTTCAGATTGCAGTCTCAGGATGCCATGGCCTGTATCTCTCAATCTTGCTGTGTGCCTCTGAAAATCAGTACCCGTCCCCTCAAGGGATGGTGTCTCCAAATCTGCTCAGGACTCATCTTCTTTGACCTCATGAATGTCAGGAAACAGCAAAAGAACACTTTCCACGCAAGAAAAAAAGACCAGTGCAGCTTTATTCAGAGGAAATTTTTTGTCTGTGAGCCCACAGAAGATTCTGAAAAGGATCACAAAGATAACAAATGCTGAATGTTTCTTTGAAAGCATCCTTATGCCTACTGTGTGAGTGAAGCCTGATCTTCACCTCCCCATCCGCAGTGATAACAACCTGGATGGCAGCAAGACAAGGATCCACATTGGCATGAGACCTCAACCTTCCTATGTAGCAAGATCAGCACATACATCCATATTGAGAGGGCTACGGAGTCTCCACAACAGTTATGTCCTTGGCTTTTCTACTGGAACCAGCTGTTTCAAATGTGGGAGGTGTTTTCTGTGGCAGAACCTAGCAGCCACCTGTCTTCTAGGCAATATGATGACAGCATCAACATTTTTTCACGCTAGTCATCAGCTTTCAGTTCCTTGTGCTTACTGATCTCTGTCTGAACTGCTGCGTAAAGGTGAATGTGACCCTGATTTTCAGAGGTTATGAGTGAGTCTGAAGATCTCTGTGTCTGAATATGCAAGAGGGAACATTTCAGAAGTCTCATTTTCTTGAAGGAGATTTTCAACACTTTCTGCAAACCAAGCTTCTTCAAGACATCTCACAAGGGGCAGTCATAATCATTAATCAGTTTCTGAAAAGCTCTTTTGCAAATTCTGTCTTATTCCCAGTTATCTGAGCTAGTCAGCTTCAAACTTGACAAGACTCTGCAAACTGAACTGGAATATGAATGAGAAAATTAGTTGCCCATCAGATTTCTTAGTGCACCTCCTTGGTTCCAGTCATACCGGAAGCCTGTTAGAACCAGTTGTCTTGAAGCATTTTGGCATTTTCCTTTCTGACTCAGAAATAAGGAGCACAAACAGAATCATGTGGCAGAGAAGGGAAAGATATATAAACCATTTCAACCTTCAGCAAAGGTTCAGCTCAGGTATGGCTCAAATGTTATTAGTAATTATTTCACAGGGACAGAGTAGGCTTTCCTTCCTCAGGATTCTCATTCCAAAGGTTTTCATAAAATGCAGGTTCCCAGATGGTGCTTGTGTTCATGTATTTGTGCATACTGTTCAGTGTGCACCATCTAGAAGGATGACTAAGGATGGAAAGATTTTCCCGGCAGGGAATACAATCTGAAAATACAGAACATTTCATTAGTCATTCTCTTTGAAACTGGGTGAGTTGGTGGTATGAAAGAGGCAGAAGGTATGTCTTTATGGACATGTCACACTGAGATCACCTTTGGATTACAGACATACTAAATTTAATTGGTAGACATAGTTTACCTTCCAAGAATTACTTCAACATGAACACAGGATGAATAAGAAATGCTCCAGCTTCACTCTTGGCAACTCTTTGTATTCCACATGTTCCAGGAGAAAAGAGGCTGGTCTTCAGGAATGGTTCTGTACTCCCGGAGGGACAGAGCACAAATTCTGTGATTCAAGTTTTAAGGAAGTTAGAGACTTTTAGATGTGGCTGCAAGGCACATACTAACATATTTTGGAATCCAAGAGTGAGTTAAGCCAGCTCTCTCTTCTGATGAGAGAGAAAACAAGTTCAGGTAAAAGCATTGTAGCTTCAAGACTGTGGACAGATGTACAATTTTCCACAGTGGAGTGAGAAGAGAAAAGTATGACTTTCATCAGAAGCTAAAAAAACCTGCCCCAGAATAACCTTACTTCAAGCACTGGTGCATATATTGATGTTGACATGACAAGATGAATATTTGCCAAACTATGATAAAGAGAATATCTGAGCTAGTAAATCAGTGTATGGAGTGACTATAATGAGGATTTAGGCTGGCTGTTGGCAAAAGGGCCTCACAGTTGCAAACACCATTTTAATGGGTTATTTTGGAAGTCATGAGTATGCAGTTTGAGACAGACAAGCAGGCCTGACCACAGCTATTTCTAAGGAAGCTTGTATACAGAAGAGCAGCTTGCCCAGAAACGTATCTTTGTATCCACTCGGAAACCACCATTGCCCGACTTACAGAAACACCTGGAGGACACATGTCAACCAACTGCAAAAACAGGAGCTAGACATTAACCCTTGTAAACAAATAGGAGGTGCTGAGTGATCACTCCTTCTAGAGGTAATCCATTTTTATGTGCCTCTTCATTTTAAGTTATTTGGGCATGTTTACACACCACAGATAGGTAAAATTTGGTCACTGGTGCTAAAATAGCTAAGAATATGGAGGAAATTTTGGAAGGAATACCCCTTATCCACATGCCCGTGATCCTGCAGAAGCACAGCTAGTGTATCCCAGGAAATAAAAACTTGCCCTTATAATATATTTTATCATGCTTGCTAACTAAATGCAGGGCAAGACAGGTATCTGTTTCAGGTTTTGTATACTCTGTTCGCTTTAATAGGAAATATGGGGCTGACTTTCTACACATCAAGCTGCTAATGTGCCTGCATTTGCTTTAAGTCAAGCACCATAATCCAGAGATTGATAGAATGAATAGTGAGGGCTAAACCACAGTATTTTTCAAAGCTAAGAATAGTGTTACGAGAGCTGGACTGAAAATCTGAGATTCAGATTTGTGGCTCATACCTAGTTAAGGGTTCAGAATCACATAAAGGGTTAATCTCTGCTCCTCCAGATGTGAACTTCATTAATTTAATCTAAAACATCTTGAGAGATAATAATACACATATTTTCAATTACAACAATTATTTAAACAGCCCTAATCTTGCACTTCATGAAACCATTTACATTCACTCTAATGTCAAGCTCTGCAGGGGGATATGTTAACACAGGAAATGTAGCATCTTCTAATTACAGTACTTCTATAAAACAGAAACGAAACTGAGTTTGTGAAGGCTGAGCTGAGAGTAGAGACTATACCATGCCAGACAGGGATGCAGAGGCACCAGGGTCAAGTTGCAGACAGACAGGCATACTGCATTTTGCTTCTCTGTGGCTATGTCAGCAGGCATGACTATGTAAAGACGTACTATCACAAAAAATGCTTGTAATTTTGGGGGAAGATCTCACTCTCATTGACTGAGTAGCTCCCATAGCTATAGAACATGAAAGCAAATTATTATGTTTTTGTACTCTCTGGGTCTTCCTACAAGCCTGATACAGCTCACCATAGAGGGTCACAACTCAAAATCACACACACAAGGAATAGTGCCTATACAGTATTTTCAGTTTATCAGTCAGAACAAGAGAGACAACTCTGACCTCTGCCATCTACTCTGGAAAGAGAGCAGCAGAAGGCAGCATCAGCCTCTCCTTGCCAGTCAGACACAAGGCTATCCAAAATCACTTCTGGGCCTTTGCTTCAGCCTCGAAGCCCTCTAAGATGTTTCCACAGCAGCACAGTTGGCTCAGGTTGGCCACCTGTGCTTTGCCACACAGTTCAGTTCTGAGGGGCCGCTGCAGCAGCTCGGAGATTAAGTCTAAGCTTTTCAAAAGACAGAAGCAAGTCCCAAATTTTACTCTGAAATCACATCTTTGCTCATGTTTTTATGCCAGTCTTGTGAAAAATGAATTCCTTAGTTTACAGAGGGGGAAAATAGCAAAATATGACAGAAAAAATGGTTGCAGATAGACACAGATCAAGCAAAAAAAACAATGAAAGCGGTCTGCTGGTTATAAGTCCTGCAAAAGTTAGGCCTGCTCCTGTCAGGCAGTGAACAGGGGAGTTAGAGACCATTTTGTGCAGAGGAAGTGCCTGGGAGAACAGAGGCATCAGTGGTGTGACAGGAAAATGGGTGGGAGCTGAGGCTGGGAGCGTCAGCAAGGCCGCAGGTGGTGCCAAGAGCAACACAGGCTAAGACACAACCTGTTACACTTGCACAGATGTCAAGGGACAAGAGAGAAAAGGTGATATTGGACATAGTGGGCAAAGGAAGGGCATCTGGGTTGTCTCCGTAAAAAAGGAGAGTGTGACAAAGGCAAGAAATGCAGACAGGGCTCAGACAAGGTTTTAGCCACTCAGTCAGAAAGGCAGCTTTGGACATATGAAGCTTGTAAGACAGAAGAATAGAGCAGAAACTGATGGGAAACAGAAAGGAATCAGTCAGATGGACTGGAGAGATGGTGCCATTGCCACTGCAGGTGAAAAAGAAGGAAGGCTAAGGTTTAAAAGGAGAACCAGAGAACCATTTTTTTCCTTCTCAAAGAGGAACTGATGGCAAGTTGTTCAAGGCTGAAATGATGTCAGAAATAGTTAAGTGAGCGTGGGCAAAAAAAAAAAAAAAAAAAAAGATAGATGCAAAAAAAGCATGGGGGCTTACCACAGAAGACAACAGAAGACCATCAAAAATGGGGTAAGAAAGACCCACTAAGAATAAATTGCCACAGGAGCCAGGATAATATCATGTTAATGTAGTGAATCCTCAAAAGACCAGTCAGGAAAACAGGTATGAATTTGCAGATGGGAAAACTTCAAACACAGTGCTGACCATCGGTGTGTCCTCCGTGGATAGCTTCAAATTGTGGCCACTGATGGCGTGAGTACATGGGTGAGGAGTTCAAAGGTTTTCACGTCCCGCTGAAATTCACTACAAATTGGGTACCACACTGCTTCTGCATTCTTTGCAAAACTTGTCCTTAACTTACATTTTCCTGTTATCTGATAAGATTTTTCCTGATTGTGACAATGACTTTATCACTTTGTAATAGTAGCAATAAATAAGTAATATGTTAGCGGACAGATGCACCAGTTGAGGCTGGAACCTGTTAGATGACATGCTGTGCAAACAGCAGAGACTGTTTGTATCCTGTTCTAAAGAGCTTTTAATCAGAACATTACATGTAGTCATCAAAATCTATAGGTACCTTTTTGGAGATGGAGCAGCTTTAATTCCATCTTTGAACTTGACTGGACCACTGGCTGCCTATAGCTGAAAAACTAACCACAGAAATGCAAGCATGGAAATACTTCCTTCAAATACATGTGTGTCTGCATGTGTATTCAAAACCAGCATCCACTACAAGTGATTACCTCGGCCATTTGGTGATGTAACTTAGTGGTGCTACGGCTATACTGTAAAAGCATATTGCTGTCCCCCTCCTCAACCCTGCATCCCTCTTGGTAAAAGAGCATTTGCTGGCAGTCAACACAACGAGTAGGGTAGTTCTTGTAATGGCTCTGGCACACACAAAGAAAGCAAAATCTATCTTAAAATAATGAAGCAATCTTTTGTGCAAAAAGTTTCCAAATGTAGCAAAGGCCCATCCACCTAATAATCCCGCCCCCCCCCCCGCTCAACACACCCGCCAGTAGAAAGGCTTCATAGTGCAGAGGACTGGAGCTGGGAGGGGGTGACAGGGAGAAGGTTTTTTCGGATTGGAATTGTTTGGGTTGCTGATCCAAGGTAAATGACAAGAAATCAAAAAACACCCCCAATACACATATTTCAACTAAAGCAAGCACTTGGGATTATTTTTTTTCCCCCCTGTGTCTGTTTGAAGGTATTCTCCGGAGTTGACAAGCACGTGTTTTGGAGACCATTGAAAAGTTTCTGCCATAAATAGAGGAGGCAGCTTGGCTTAAGTGTTGCTAGGGAATACCTGGCAACAGGCAACAATAGCCCTTTTACAGAGCCCAGGGCAAACAGTGACCGTGGTAATGGGGTGGGCTTAAGGGAGGCTCCTTGCCCCGAGCCCCTGCACCCCCCTGCGCCTCCAGCCCTGGGCTGTGTTCCGGAAATTCCCCGCACAAAGCCCCCCATTCAATGGGAGGCGGGCCCATGCGTGTGCTTTTCTGGGCGGGATGGGGGGCCAGAGAGGGAGGGGGGCTCTTGGCAAAAAAAAAAAAAAAAAAATCCAAACTTTTTTTTTTTTGCAAAGGCTAAGAGAAGCACAGAAAGTGCTAAGTTTGTAAAAGAAGCTGAAAAGGTTCAGAAAGGAGCATAATAGAGCCAGGGAATGCCCCGTGAATTTTGAACAGAGAGCAGAAAAGAGACCCTAAAAAGCAATTAGTGATGCTGCTTGTTGCTGAAGAGGGAGCTTGAAGGAGGTGGGAAGGTGCAAAAGGAAGAGGGCAATTCCAATCATTTAGTAAAGTACGAGGGAAAGGGGAGGATGCAGAGAGGGAGAGAGTGACTGGCGCCTTCTGGAATTTTTATAGTGAAAGTGGACACACGCACACAGTGACAAGAGCGGCCACAGAGCAAGGAACAGCCAAAGCCTCGTGCTGAAGGCACATGCCAAGTTGGATTTTGGCTTTGCTTCACCTCCCTTGCTCGTTTCTGCAAAGCCAGGGAAGCAGCGAGGCCAGGTTGCTCCCTCTCAAATAGCCCGACACACTGCAGATGCAGCCTCAAATCCTCATCATCCTTCTGCAAGGAGGGTTTCTCAACAAAGTGTGTCTGCATGAGGGATGAACGTGAAAGGGACATTTCCAAAAGACCTTCCTCTGTCTTCCTCTCCCTCCTACATCTTTCTGCGTTTCTAGAGCCATGCACAGACTCCTATTTAGCCTTACGTTCCCTGTGCAAAATAAAAATAACACTGTCTGCTCATTAGGTGAGAGTTGTTAGGAAGAAAAAAATAAAAGGCTGTCTGAACAGGCCTGAATAGCTATAACCTTAATGGGTTGTCAGAAGTCTGCTGGCAGCAGGATGAGGGCAGCCAATCCCCCTCCAGTCTTTTGTCCGAGACATTGTTTAGGATCAGTGGTAGCTCATTAGGTCTGGACAGTAATATTCCTAACGAGTCCTGCAGTGCTGAGGCTTCAGACTGTCTTCAGCTGTTTTGCCGCTGTCAGTCTGATTTCAGGGAGCAATATTTGTCTCAACAGAGATACTTTTATGAAAAGTGCTATTTACCTTTCAGATCCTGATTAATAACCTTTGTCAAAAAGTTATGTGTCAAAGGGGAAAGGGGGGAGCTCAGAGTTCAGTCTGCATGAACAGAGGTGTGTTACAGTGAAAGACAAGCTGAAAAAGCCAAGTAGATGGGGCCCTGGCCTAAAATTTTGGAAACTGGGCCTACAGTTTGCCTCCTTGTATTTCAGATTCCATCTGTAAAGTAGGGATAACCACCCTTTTTACATTCTGGGGGGGGTGGAGAATAAAATATTAGAGTGTGATGTTTCCAGGCAATGGGCCAGATAAGTAGCTACAATTGATACCTTTCTTTCATTCGGGAGTCCTAGAAGGGCTGCGGGGTGGGGGGGAGTATTACTGTTTATTGTTTTCCTGGTTTCTAACTAAAACCATAAATCCTGAACTAAATTGCAGATCAAGATGGATTTTCAGTTGTGTTTAATTCCCCACACATCCTATATTTACTTTCCGCCTGGCAACATGCAGCTGCTAAGGTGAGGGAGCAGAATTAAAACCTCATGGTCCCCTCAGGCACCTCCCTCTGTGAGGTCCTGGGTGAGGGAACAGAGCTGAGCAGGTTCTGTCCCTGAGATTGGCCAAGTCTTCATCCTTGGTCAAATGTGCTATCTGATGGTGACATAAATCCAAAACGTCATATTAGTAAACTGATGAAACTAAAGGATAATTGATCATTTGGTAGCTTTCCCTGTAATTAGGCAGCACAATATATATCCACTTGTCAATCTTGCCAATCACTCAGAGACCAAAGTGAATTTTCATCCTCCACCCCTCCCTTCCCAACATTAAATCAGTATTTAAAGCCTGAGGTTTTGTAAGGAATCTCTGAGAGCTGGGTGCAATTGCCCTAGATTCCTATTAAAAAATCAGCCAAACTAACAAATAATGATGAAATGATTACCTGTTTATTTTGTGGTAGAAAACAAAATGCACTGCTCTCTGAAAAGAAGGGGCAAGAACTATTTGGCCTTTTCATTCCATTAAGGAGATGAGAAGCACACGAAGGTCGGCATACAGACACCGAAAGGTTCAAACCAAGAGGACACTGAGGTGACTAGAACAACATCCCCAGCTCCTCAGTGAGTGCAAAGCCCATCAGCAGCTGCCTCAGTGATGCTCCAGCCTTTGCCGGAGCTGGGGCAGCGGCTGCAGGAATCCTGCAGACCAAAATAGCTCCCCAGAGTCTCTGCTCTGTTCCCTACACTAAGATCCTGGGGAAGAATCTGGCCCCATATGACACCATGAAAACCCACAGGAAGACACACAGAAAAAGGCTCATGGCTTCTCCACTGTGAGTTAGCTGTGATTGCATTTGGGTAACTCAGCTAGCTGAAGTGATTTGAAAACAACTATCATGGACTGTGAGTTCTCCTTGAAGAGCCATCCCACCCCAAGGAGTGATGGCATTTCTGTCCAAAATTAGCATTTGCCTGGCGGTGGGGGGCATATTCTGCAGTCAGTGACATGCATGCTAGGCTAACTGTTATTCAGCATGGGTTACCTAGGTACAAGGGAGCAGCACCATGGACATCAAGAGGTGTGTGCCACCAGCAATATGCAACAGAGTGAGGAGGCTGCATCTCTGTCTAAGAGATCCAGGAATGTATTTCTGGCTGTAGTCACAAGTAACAGAAGACACACTGCCCAGAGGTGAAGTGCAGCCATGGGACACATCTGATTGGCTCTCAGGTGGGTTTTGTTGAACACCTTTGCCAGGTTGCCTTCACTGGCTGGTTCCTCTAGAACCTCAGAAAAAGTTTAAATATTCAGTTCCATGTTGGGGTTGCAAATGGCACCGGCATCTGTGCCTGTACTCACAGGAATGAATCAAGGTTGGCAGGATACAGCAAACAGGATTTTTTTCCAGCGAGTTATTAAATAGCCAGTAGCGTTTCTATTATGTGATGAAAATATCAAAATAACTAATGGGACAGGTACTGCTTTCTGCCAGTGTCAAGTAGAGAAGAAATAATTACTGGAGTCACTTGAAAGTTTGTGAAATAGTTCAATCTATTTTAAAAAGGTGATTTCTATTCATTCTCTGAGTAGTATTTCTAACAGTGGAAGAAGAGGGATATCAAGGCAACTGTAGCTCATACTGTTTTGTCTGTGCTAGGCTCGTCTATCCTGATATCTATATCTGGGATCTATAACGAGAGACCTGTAAGGAACTTCTGACACTTGCACTAAGAGTCTGACTCTGTGTCTGTAAGCAAAAGAAATAAAAATGATAAGACTTTTAATATGAATAATAGAACTGGATGTTTTGGCTTCTTCAGAGAACTGCAGTTATGACAAACAAAGATCACAACTTTTTTGGGTGCTGTTTGCAACTTTAACAACTCACTATTTTATCACTGCAGTATATACTTTTCTGTGTGACAAATTCATTAATCCACCACTGAGGAAGTACATATTTTAAGTGGTATTATAATATCTGCTCACTGGGAAAATCTTTTGTTACTTATCCAGCCTTCTGTGTGAGAATGCAGGTGCTTTTGAGTGCATGTGAGATTTCACATACAGGCATGAACACCCACACATACCTCTGCCTACACACACAAACACCCACCCACCAAACACATACACATGCACATATACTCACACACACACACATGCAGATGCACCCCCTACATGCATGCACCCCATGTACACATGCACACACAGAGGCATGCACCCACATACACATGCCAACATGCATGCACAGATGTAAACATTCAAACACAGCCCTATGCACTTGCACTCAGACACACACAAGAGCACGTGTGTACCTGTCCCACTCACCCCCCCCCCACACACCAACACATATCCAGACACACACACACACCCTCACACTTGCACATGCATGCACACAGGTACTCACACACATCCACAGATGCACCCCGCACACACATGCACCCACCCTTGCACACACAGAACCACACACCCACGTGCATAAGGGCATACTTCTACACAACTGTGTGCATACAAACATGCACACATACACCCAAACATGCATGCACACCCACACAGCACACACTAGCACACCCACACACTAACATCTGTATATACACACACACATGCCACCACCCACACCACAACCACCCATACATGCACATGCGCACACACAGACCCATACACACCCACATGCATGCGCACACACATGCACGCACGCCCACAGAGATGCACCCCTGTGCACGCACACACCCACACGCACCTACCCATACTCACCGCAGCTACGCAAAAACACACCGGTGCACATGCGGTCACACACGCGGACACATATGCATACACACGCGCGCACACACACACATCCCACCACACGCGCACACCCCCGCGCACACGCACCGGGCAGCACCACGGACAGCGCCCGCCCTGCCGCCGCCGCGGTCCCGCCTGGCCCCGGTAGCGGCCGCCTCGCCCTGCTCCAGCGGTCACTGCAACAGTGCCCCCCCCCCCCCCCGGTCGGTGTTCTCGTAGCTCTGCTTGAAAAGCACTGAAGTATCGCTGGGAGCAAGAGGCAAAGCCATGCTTGAGGTTTTTTCACTTCCCAACAAAAGGGGGGATGCAAAATCCTCGCTGAGTCGCTCCTATTTCGAAGCAGGTATTTTTAAAATGAGCTGATGTTAATGCTTAGGAAATGCACCTACCTGGAAACCATTCTTACAGCTAAACACATCAAGAAGAGCTTTGCTTCCACACTGTGCCAAAGGACAGCAAAATGTATGGTCACTTACTCTGTAGTGGTAATGCCTTCTCATGTACAGTTTTAACTACTCATACCCTCCAGGGGCATACAGGTCATAGCAGTAATATTTCCCCTTATGTCCCACCAGCATGAAGCCACAGAAGACCTTCTTCCTTAGCCGGTGAAGAAGATTCCCAAAGTGATGACCTGTCTGAGATGAAACTCTAACCCTACCTTTCAGGTGAATGTGGTTGTGGGTCTTGGTGAACATGTTACTGTGGAAGAGTGCTTAGTGTCTTCTGGACTCAGCAGCTGAAGTTCACTGAGTTTCATTGCTCATTACCTGACCACACAAGAGGCTGTTTGATAGCAAGACTCAGTGAGCTGAGTCTTCTGGTTTTGGTTAGCAAGGCAAACTCATACAGATTAAAAGGATGACTCTGAAGTCACATGTAGAAATTGTTCCTGTGACTGGTGGGCAGATCTGAAGGGCCCCTGACACCAGAAGGCATCAGAAGACTGACCATGAGTGGATGTATGCTATGCTAATGCTGCATAGGTTTAAAGGAAGTGCAAGGTTCACAGATTTCAGGTGCAAAATTTGGTCTAACGTCTTCCACATCAAGGACTCACTTAGTCAATATGGTTACCGATTAACTATACAGATACTCTTTTCTATCTCAACAGCACCTTTTCCAGTAGCAGAAGTAACAGTTTTTGGATGCTATGCAGCAGTGCTCACCTGGCCAGCCCTCAAGCCGTGTAGTGCAATGACTGTGGGCCTGAATACAGTGTTAAACTGTGATTCTCAGGTATTATGTCTGGGCAGTCCTCTGGGATGTTTATACATGACTAAGAACCAGAGTGGTTTGAGGCTTTGTGGGAGTATTGCTCAGAGTGAGGATTTTGTCCTGTGGCCATGAGACACTTTGTGGTGTTCTGCCATCCATAAACACTCCACGCATCACATCTCCAGCAACTCTTGAACTAGCAATGCTATATGAACCAGAAAAACTTACAGGAGTGTGGATGTGCCAGGTACAACCCTTTCACTGTTACAGCAGATAGATCTGACAGCCTAAACAGACACAAGGTGGGAGAAGGGAAGCTTTTCTGCCACCATTTCATAACAAGCAAACCTCCCAGTCTCCCAGGCAGTCTGAAACAGAGGTATGTCCACAGAGCCCAGGGGAGCACAGTGCCACACAGGCTGTATGTCCATGTGGAGCAGCACAATGCCACACAGTGGCACTTGCAACACGATCAGTAGTTTTATCAGTCTGGTGCACACACAGGCTCTTCCTCTTGGCCAGGCATATTAGCTTGGGCTCAGCACACTGTCAGTACCCGCACAGGCTTGGACCAGCAAGTTCAGTGCCAACAGGGTCTCCTTTCACTGAGCTGCTTCACAATACAGCCATGATCTCTCCCACCCTGAGGCTAAGCCTAGCCTGCAGAGTGTAAGACACACTACTGTCCTCCCTGCTTCTCATTTTCTGCTTGTTTTTTGTATTATCTTTGCTGGACAGTTTGAAACAGAAACAGATACTTTATTGCTCCAGTCATTTACTGCTGCCTCTCAACTTTTTAAATTTCTTTGCAATAGTCCTACATGACAAACACAATACCAGATAGCCACTGACTTCATGACTGCATTTTTATTTTCAAACTTGTGGCCACCACCTAGTATTTGGGTCTACTTCATATCAGTCCTATAGGGGCTGAATGCAGGCAGCACAGAGCTGTGCAGCAAGGGATGCAGTGAGAGGCTGGAAAGCCCAAGCTGGCGTTGACTCAGAGAGGAAGCAAGTTTGCCCTAGCCCAGTCCCTTAAGCGGCTTACCTCCCCCTCTACACTGCTCAGCACGTGGGGGTAGGGTGCAGTCAGGACTCCAGTTCCTGCCCAAAGAGCAGGGCTAGGATATATAGCAGAAGGGCTAGAATATTTAGCAGAAATGTAAGAAACTGGAGAGGCCAATCTCTGCTCTGTATTATTGGAAGGGAGAAGTGGACATGTATCTCTCACATCCATATGAGCAAAGGCACAAACAAACTTGGAAGTCGGTATAACTCTGGTCTAGTGAATAGCAGATTAATGATAGAGAGTGCAGCATGCCCAGCAAATGAATATATACATTGTACAGTCTAGTGGGTAGGGCATTCAGTTACTGTTTGGACCTCTGGGTTCAAACCCATGCTCTTGGCTGGGACTAAACAACCTGGGTATCCCAGGCTGAAGGGTGGAATGTGCTGTAAGCAACTCCAGCTGATCTGTTCCTACTTAGATAAATCACAAGCAATTGAAACATCCTAATCAAAAAAAAAAATCCACAACTGTATTTGATTGCTGCTAACAGTGGTCTACAGTGCAGGTACTCTATACAAAGTAATAATGAACACCTGATTAGGATGGGCCAAAGGCCACAGTGGGTCCTCACTTAGCAAATGTGTCTCTGTTTTGAAGAATAGTTATGTAATTCCTGAATAGAGATACTGCAGTGAACTCTGAAGAAGGCCGTAATCCTTTGCTCTTAAAGACGGATGGGCAATTGTGATCTGTATAGCTCATTAAAAAGGAAATATTGAAAGCAAGAGGTACGAAGGCCTGACAAGACAAATGACTACCTCCCAGTCCAAATCATTAGCTCAGAAGCTGGTAACAGAGAGAATAATCATAAGAAAGCATTTTCAGTACAATCAAGAAAGAAGGCAAAACCTTTTAGGATCAATGTCCAATAAAGAACTAGGAATATTGTCTCCCAAGGCAGGATAGAAAGTGACTACGTGAAAGAGAGAAAATACAATTTCAGACAGAGCCATCTGAAATGAATCTCATCAAGGGATCAGATCTATTTGCTGTGTTTATATTGCTTGGAAAAAGTGTGTGCTGCACTAGCTGTGACCGTGGTGCATGCTGCCCATCCACCCAGCTGCCGCATGACTGCCCTGTGCCCGCAAGCAGACATTCTGAATTGCTGGGGCTGGCACAGGTGGGAGCACAGGGGCCAGCTGTTCAGAGCTCATGTTCTGTCTCGGCCCTATCCCACGTCTGTCCACACCTGTGGTCAGGCGGCCCTGAAGAACATCTTCATGGAGGCCCTCAACGGGCAGCCTGGACCTAACATTGCGTGCAGGATTCAAGAGCTTCCCCCTGCACCCTGACCCATTGCAGTGCCACGCCCTGAAGCAATCTCGCAATTATGAAACGGTCTCTCTTCAGGTGCCACTCTGTATCACAGTACAGTATGTGAAAACACACTGCTGAAGTAAAGGACAAACTTGTCCTTGATCTTAAATAGCCACAAGGGTATAAGTCAGAGCAGCAGCAACCAACCAACAGCATGTTTCAATTTGGAAAAAAGCTGTCTTTGTTCAGGTAGAAATCTCTACATGGCTCTCTTCTTTCAACTGTTAGGTGAATAAATACTTTCAGATGAGGACAGTTAGCCTCTGAAATACCACAGCAAAAAAGAAGAGTATATTCGCCCTTCTACTTCTGCCTGCAAGAATGAGTTAAGTTGTGCAGAGATGGGCTTTTTATAGCAGGCTCACCATTTACTGAAGGTACCACCTCTTTTCTTTTTATTGTTGGAGACTGAAGCCAAGTCCATCTTTTTTTCTTTATTCTTCAGTGCCAGTTTATAAAGTCTTATTCATCCAGTCATAGTTTCTCTGGCACACTGTAACTTACCTGCAATGATATCTGTTCAGTAATGGCTGATTGTCCCCATCATTATGGGACAAAAACTCCATCTCTAATTTTTGCAAGAGACTGGTTTTAATGGAACTGAAGGGAAAACTGAGGAGCCCAGTATTTTGGGGAACAGCAAAGCATTAAAGAAACAAAGCAGAAGAGACTGTTATATTTAGGTGTGAGCACATAGCATAGCTTTTATTGAACAGAAATGGTCAGATCTTGTTGCAAATTGATTTTACAAAAATATTTTCATGAATTGTTTTCCACACTGTTGCCACGGTTTGAGAAGTTTTTCTTGTCTGAAATGACATGTCTTTTTCTATATTTTTATATTTTTCATAGCTTTTTACTACAGACCATTATTGAATTTGGGATTCAAACTTGTGTGTGACAGCCAAGGATGCTGTTCTTTTTTGATAAACTGCATCTATTTATACTGAGTCAGAAACTCAACCTTCATTCTGATGTCAACTGGATTGACTTTATCACACAGAATTTCCACTTTGTTGGAGTTTCTGTCAATTTATGTCAATCTTTGAGAAGATGACAACACTAAGTTCCCATCCCTTGTAGCGCTGGCTATTTACTATGAAAGATAACTTTGAATAATACCTTAGTAAAAAGCATTTGCACTGTATTTGCAGTATTTGCATTGTAAATAAACACACCATATCAGAAATCCCCTTTCAGTGCATTCTGTTAAGCTTTAGAATAACTTGATTTTGGAAACTCTAGACAGGTCATTGTAAATCACCACCTTTGAAGGCATAAGGCAATGCTCTCTTTTATTAAGTACACTTGTAAAGCTGCACACAGACATTTTTCAGAACTTTGAACAACTCAGTCTCCCAGTAAGAAGAAAAATGGTTTGCTTAAACACCTGTATGGAAAGTGATATCTAATCTTTTATGTTCACTATTGGAGAGTGCTCAGGTCAATCAGCAGTCAACAGAAGGCAGTGGTAACTCTTATTTTCTGTTTTATTTTACAGTCAAGGTTGAGTATTTGTTTTTGAAAGATTGGAGGAGCTGGTTGGCAGTGCCAGAGAACCGGATTCTTTTTATCTACACGCTTGTTATGAGGAGGAGGCAGGTGCAAAGCAAGCTTTCTAACACTGTCGGCAGCAATAATCCCCACCTGAGCATTGACCAGCCACCTGCTCTCCAGGCACAGAGATAATTCAGTCTCTAAGTCAGCATGGTTCTAAACCGCTGCTGAGTAAAGACTCATAAATGACTCAAATTACAGTAAGATCAGTGGCTTTGTCAATATATCAATGTTTGATCACGGACAGTGATTCTTTCTGGATTCACCCCAAGACATGTAGTTGAACTTGAAAAGGCCTAACCAGATTTAGTGCACCTGCAATTTATGGAGGACCTATTCCAAGTCTTGCTGAAGACAGTGCACAGCTTTCCAATAACCTCCATGCCACCAGCTACCCAGCTTACTATTAGAGCCCAGGCATCCTAAAGACTGATGAATTGTTGTTCTTATATTTCAAACAATGGTCAAAATCCAATAGCATTTCATCTAGAGCTTGGGCCTCTTTTACAGTCAGATTTATCATTTCTACAGGAGAGTGTTTTCCCCTGTTTAGCAATACATCCACCCTAAAATGCACAGTGTGAGCTGACTGCTAAAAGGCACAACAAAAAGGAAAATACAGAGATGTGCAGAAGCAGGTTTGTTAGGAGGCACTGGGAATACTTTTATATAGGTGGGGAAAAAAAAAAGACGGATGAGGCTTTGCCTCATTCTTCTGTTACCTAAATTGCTCCACTTATTCCTTGTAAATAAGAATTGACAACATGGCAAACATTTCCATGAGCCAGGACCATAACATTCCTTCCTCCTTGGTCCCGATATGTAGTCATTCTTCTCTACCGACTGCGCTATCAGGCCTTACTTTTCTGAGACTCCTTAAAGCTGTATGTTGCAGGGGTTCCAGAAACACCAAGGAAACCGTCCATGGCAGGGAATCCCTGTAGAAACAGAGCTCCCCTGGGTAAAGGACCTGCTTTGTTATTTTTCAGGGGAATATGCTATGTGCCATCAAAAGGCCTGCCTGCTAAACCCCCATTTATATCACTCGCACCTCTCTCCCTGACCTGCGAGTGCAGTCATCTCTGGGCTGAATGCAGGAACTGGAGAGCACTCATCCCTGGGCCCCAAAACTGGCTTCAAACTTGTGGTGAGGCTTAGAGGAAGGTATGGGGAGGAAAAATTTCCCAGTAAGCACCACTTTAGCATTCAGTTAAGAAGGAAAGAACGAAATTTGAGACTACCATTGCAACTATGCCAGATGAAAATGAAATAAAGTCATTCCATCCACCAAGTCTGCAAGCAGCAAACTTGTCCATCAGCAATATACTAAAAATTAGTGTCACTGAACTGCTCAGCGCTGGCTCCTTACTCAGGCTCCCTTCACAAACCTCGCCAGAGTCCCCAGCCCAAACCATCAGATGGTAAAGAATAGCTTTTTTCCCTCTACCCCCCCCCCAAAAAAAAAAAAAAAACACTCTAAGATTCACAACCCACTCATGGAATTACAGGTGGAGTGGAGAGTTACCAACACCACCTTTCAGCAGCACATTTGACTTTCTTTGGCTCAGATTGATCCTCAGATGAGCTGGGATGAGCTGCAGGCCTAGCTGCCGCCACAGCACATCTGGACAGAGAAGGAGGAGGTTGGAGGAAATGGAAAAAAAATTGGAGAGAAGAAAATGGAGGGATCTGGTAGAAATTGATGAGGAGTGTGCTGCTGGTGAAAGGTGGACTTACATAAAATTATGAAGGTTTTTCATGTTCTTTCAGTCTAGATTGTGCAAAAAGATTCTTACCTTTTAAATGTGTTCTTTAAGTTTTAAAAATTCCATCAAAATGATATTTATTTCAGACCACCTTTTCAGGGAATGAAAAATTCCAGTGACTTTTCTTGTGACAGGGTTACAAGAGCTTTGGAAACTGATCCCCCACTACCTGTACTCCCCCTCCAAACCTCACAAAAATGCAGAAAAGACCAAAACAAGACCCTTTCAAGTGCTCTAACAAGAGAACAGAAAACAAAAACAGGGTCTAATTATTTCTAGAAGCTGTAGAAACAAGTAATTGTTAAATCCATAAGTCGTTAGCCAGCACATTGCATGTTTCTGTGTGCCTCCTTGCTTATTTACATTGTGTGTTCCTTTAGCCAGAGCTTGTCTTTCATTTTGTACATACACGACATGTCTTCAAAACAAGAGCTGTCCGTGGATGGTTGAGGATATGAAAAACAATAAAAGTACAGGAAATTGCAGCAATGATGTAGCTTACATCATTCCTTAATCAGGAACTAGGCCAAAAATGGTTTTGTGTATTAGGAAGGGGGAGAGGGAGGAAAAGAACATGCACAGAAGAACTATATACTTGGAATGAAACAGGTACAGTTACTTCATGCTGGATTTATTTCAGCACAACATAACATCTTTCCACAATGTGCTTTAGATGGAATTCCCAGGTGACTTGCTGTTGCATTTAAATACTGTCTGCCTAGGATTTAAATAAACAGCTTTTATATTAATTAGAAACAAATCCTCTCAATTGGAAGGTATTAACTGTTTCTGAAGTACACACAACAGTTATTCAGACTTTGATTCAATTACATGCTTTTAAATTTGTGAGCCATTTTTAATCAAATATGCTATAATCGTGGTTTACAACAATGCAATAAAATATTGATTCAACTGTTTTCACCCTTTATTGATCGGTGTAACATGTAATTAAGTCAGTGCATAACTTTCGTTAGAGCCAGCAATTCACTTAGTGCTACTGCACCAGCCTAGGTATATATTTAAAGCCTAGACCTAGGAGAACTGTGTTTTATGCACATTCTGCAGTAATACATATGCCAATTATGTATTTGCTGGTTTCTGATTATAGTATAAATCAAAGACACCTAATACTATGCAATAAGGTCTGGATATAAACTCTTCACTGGTGAAGTACATTGATTTCATCATCTGCAAATTTGACTTGGATGCTTCGCATTATGCTGAAAGCAAAATCTTGTAAGAGGACCTGTGGCTGCCACAAAAACACAGTAGGCATCATTAGATGCACCTGAGACTGGCAATGCAAAACTCCCACTGAAGGCAGAGAAAAGCTGCCTTTTTAAAACCACAGGGCTATTTAGTGCCTCTAAAGTTGTTAGAGCCACAGTATCAACCTTCTCTGTAAGATAAGAGCCTTGTCTGGCTCCAGAGGACAACACTCAGCTTTCTTAATTTTGACCCCATTAGGTAAATCCACATCTCTTTTGTGGCTGACTACCCTAAACAAGATGTTGTTTATCTCAGTTTACCTCACACCATTCAAGAAAAATCTAAACAGATTCTCAAAATGTTTGTGATCAGATTGAATAGGCAAAATTAATCCTTTGTGCTTTCAGCCTGTTTTTCATTAATTAGTGGAAACCCAACCTGACAATACTCAATATCACAGTCACCAGACTAAGACTGCATTGCTGAGATAAATGAGAAGAAGGAGTATGTCAGTTCCTGCCATTATCATTCTCTGTACAACAGGTTTTTGTTTGTTTGAATATATATGATAATGGCAGACAATGGATTTTTTTTTTTAAGCCTAAGATATTACCATGAAGTCATGTAAATAAAATATAGAGGCTAAGAACAATTGTGGTTGTCAGGCATTTCTGAAAATCTCCACAGCCCTGTATAAAACTGTTCTCTTTTTTGGTATCAGTTCAATACCTTCAGACACTGGTACGTTTAATCTCTGGGTATATTTTCAGAAGTACCAATGCACAAACCCTTCTTCTAGGGGCACCTTTCCCTCTGAAAAGGTACATTTGCACAGAGTCAATGTTAACCTAGATGTCAGCAGCGGAGGCCCTCTCAGACGCACTCCCGCAGGACACCATAACAAGATGAATGCATTGCAGCTTACCTTTGGGTATATTCATGGTGTAAGGAATGAGAGAGATTCTAGTCAGTCAAACAGCTACCACACCACTACCACAATGGGTTGTACAGGAAAACATTACCCCAGAAATCTTCGAAAGGTTCTGGTTTTCTTCCTACTTGTGTTCGGGTAGTTTGTCACATTGTCCTAGAATCATCCAGCTGTTGGCAGTGATAAAAATAACAAATATGAGAAAAAAAGAGGGGCAGGTAGGTTAGGAAATCCAAGATATCCAGCTGCCAGATGTGTCATAGCTCCCTCATCTTCTTCACTTACCCCTCCTGCTTTCAGCTCTACTAAAAACTGCTCCAGTGCGATGCTGTGGGACTGAGAGTCGATGTTGCACAGAAATAATTGCTGGAAAACAAGGAGGTTATTAGTCTTATTTAGTAGTTTCTGCTCAGCTTTGGCCATTTCTAAACTTGTAATTTCCATTAATCATGTCAGTTTTTTGTGAGGCTGTCTTGATGCGAGTCACAGCTCACACCCAGCGTGGCGCAGGGTGGCAGGGCCATTTTTATCCATTTAATCCCAAGGGCAGTCAAGGGTGAGACTATCCCTCAGCACCAGACAGAGAGGCTTCAGGACTGTTCTAATTTATTCTTTGATGATGCAAACTGCCCACACCGGGACATCGTGGGATAAAAGTCTGTATCCAAATGCAACTCAGTGTTCTGCTCCCACTGAAGGGGTAGAAACACACACCTTTCAGCATCTGAACTTCAAGTAGCATTAAAAAATAACTTCATGTCCCTCTGGCATAAAGAGGAGTACGTGTGGTGGGAAGGAAGGAAGATAGCATATTCCCATACTCTGCAAAAGTGCTGGTGTTAAATTGTGCAGAACAGACAAAAAAAATGATAGGAAGATGCTACTGAAGACAGATGGCAGGAAAGAAAGGAGTCACAGGAGCAGGACCTGTAGACTGTCCCTAAGTCTACAGGTGGGAATGGCTGAGGGGCAGGCAGCTACAGTGCTTCCAGCCAGATATTTTGACCATACTACACCAGCTCACACGGGAAGATGACAAGAGCATACTGAAAAGATTGTACAAAGCATACACAAGACCCTTCACCTGTGAATTGCTTCTGGAAAGAGAGGGTTCCCCACCCTGCTGTCTCCATGTGACACAGAAGCTCCTACATCTCCTTTTGTCATTAATGTACAGTGCAGTAAAATGCTACAGTTTATCCTTAGTCACATATTCAGACTGGGTAATTAAAATCCCTCTAGATAAATCCACTTTGCTATTACTCACAGCGTAAGGAGAGCTTTAAAGGCACTTGCTGAGGATCCAGAAGTATTTGGGATCTGACAGCATGAAACCAGCAGCAGAAGGTAGCTAAGGAGGAAGGTCATTTGTTTCCTACATCCTTCCACTGCTGGGTCTATGCTTAGGAGGCACTGGAAATTGTGACAGTGTCTGGACAGCAAGTCACAAGAAGAGAGTTAAAGAAACCCTAAGGAGCCAGAATTTCAAAGAGACTTCAGTCCAGCTGTTAAATTCATGTCTGCAAATATGCAGAGAGAGTGTGTGAGTGTACAAGTGTGTGCACACATCAATCTCTGGCTATGCACATGAGCAGACCATTTGCTTAAGCATATCCACTTGCCCTGTATCTCAGATACTGAGTTTAGGAGCACGGCTTTCTGGCTGACACTTTCAGAGGATGTCACCAAAATACTCACTTAAGGTCCAGTGGTCATCCTAACATCATCCTGATCCTGTGTTCAGCCTGAGAAATCACATAGCAACATTTGATAACATTTTTTACGTGTTTTTAACATCACCTGCAGTATAGAGAGAGAAAAAAAAGCTATATCATCTCTCTACATTCACTATCTATCCTTGCTGCCAAGGCGAGTGACCCACACAAAACCAAGCAAGGGAGCTGAGCTTGTTTTGAGAGACGGCTAAGCAAGGGCAGCTAACGCATGGGTACACACTGCAACATCTCTCTGTTCCCCTACCAGCTCCAGCCTTGTGTGTCAGCAGGGGACTGAAACCGATGAGACCATTACGCTCAAAAAGAGCATGGGATCTCACAGCTAAGTAGGGACACACTTAGGCAAGACTTGAGCTGACCTCTCCCCCATGCAGAGTTCAATCCCTCCAAATTAAGGCTGAGAGTCACTGATGAGGCTGGAGGAGGAAGTCGACACTGCAGGTGCAGGACCACATTTGAGATGGATAAAAAAAAAAAGGGGGGAGGAGGAAAGAAAATTGCATTTCACTTCCATTTTTGCTGTACAGTCTCCTGCAGCAAGTCTGTGACCCTGAATAAGCATGGGGACAGGGGGAATAAACAAGGGTAAGGTGGAGTGCTTTTATCCATTTTAGAAAACTTTTCTGGAAAGCAAGTACAACCTGTCAGTAAGCAGACAAACACTTCACCAGGCCAGGGGATGAAGCTGAACTCCCAAAGCAGATTTTCTCAGCAACCCTGTCATCCTTTTGTTCATGCCTTCAGAGCCCAGTATGGGAAAGTACAGTATTTCAGGCCATTTTAAGATAAAGACATCACTGTGAGCAACAGCCTTGGTCCTAGAGAGCTGAAAGTCCAAATAGGCAAGATAAAGGGGGCAAGGAAGGAGGTGTTCCTGGGAAATTGAGCCACAGAGATATGGAGATCAGCTGAAATTAGCAGTCAGCACTGTTGAATTTGGATCTAGGAGACATACTCCTGTTCTCACAGAAAACCTACAGTAAATTCAGGAGCAATGAGGCAGGCTAGGGTATTTATCACCCGTTTTTAAACAGCTGATCATGTGCAGGTGGGATAAGATCTCATCTGGCTAATCTCCCCAAGGTTTGACCTTCAATACCTCAGCTCCAGGCAGCTGTGAAAGATGAAAGAGGATTATGCCTAGAATACAGCTATTTCTATATTTTATCCCTTTTAAAATAAATACACTGACAAGAAATTTTAAAATTCTTTCAAATGGCTCCAGAAAAAGCTTTTAAGTAAGGAACAGTTACAGAAAAACCCAAATAAACAAACAAAAAAGCCCACAGCAAAACAAAGCAAAGCTAAACCCAGCCTGTCTCCTTTTTATCCTTCCTCCCTTGGTATACAAGCGTGAAAACTTTGTTTCACCCAGAGATTTGAAAACCAAACCCCTCTGGGCACACAGGGTATTCCCCATGCACTGTGAACAAGGAGCAGGCTGCGGTTCGAAGTAGACCACAGAAATGATAATAAGAGCCTTCGGTTTGTCGACACCGCTGGCAGCACACATCATCGCAGCCCCCACGTGTCAGGGTGCCTCCCAGCTGCATGTCTTTGCATTGTCCAGCTCTTTTGTAGCGAATGCACTGCCTGCTGCAAGGGCAGCGCAGCATAATGATACCTCCATCGCACTTTCCTAGCAGCTGGGGCGCCTTACGTTTTGTGCCATACCAGGCAACTTGACAGCCATCACTTTTGTTCTTCTCTTTACTTCCTTGTACCTCAAAAGTAAGCAAGTGTTCTTCTTTTCCAAAGATCCATCTCTCCATTAACCATATTTTCCAGGGCTCTCAATGTACTTCTGGATGCAGTTCTACGTGCTAATGTGACAAGCATCGTGCTCTACATACTGAACTTACTCCTGTCATATAGCACTTCTGTGAAGCACAATTTACCTGAATGTTTTACATGCTATATAAGGGATAGGACTCAGCTTGATTGATCAAGTGATCTTTATTTATTTAGGGAGAAAATCTCTGTGCCCTAAATTGGTCATTAGGTGGTCAGCTTGTTTAAGCCTCTGTTAAGAAATAGGTGTTTAGTAGTTGAGGCTTTTTTTGCTTTTGGAAAACTTCCCTACAGGATCTTTCCCTTCCTAGCTCTACTTAATCAGTCCTACAAACACATTAATCCAAAATCAAGGCAATTTCTGTGGTCCAGGCATTTTGCTGATGGAAGTCTGTGGTGGTCTATGAAGAACCACAGATTTGTGTCCCCTAGCAATCCGGGTCATGCAGAATGAACAAAAAAAATTTTTTTTTAAGAAATTGCAGAGAAAACTGTAAATGACCTTCTCAGCCTTACAACAAACTTTATCTTGCCAGCCTCCTTGCCCTCAGTCAAACACACTCACAAAACACAGCTATCCACAAGCTGTCAAAGGAAGGAAGCGCTGTGTCAGCAGACAAGCAGGAGTCCCACATTTGCATCTCCCTCACCCGTGTGCAGATTCTCTGTTGTTAATAGTATAATTGCACTCAGGTTTCAGGCTTTCTTGCAGTAAGAGACATGCATTTGGCTGCTTCTCCTCTACCCAGCAGCCCAGTGCAAAAGTTAGGGAGAGCTGGTAGGAAGAGGGTCCTAGAGCCAGCTTACCCGAGCATCGCTTCCTAGGGAACCAGGCTAAAAAGGAGGAATACAGAAGAACCTTAGCATGTCCAGGCATCAAATTTCAGCAGAAGGTAGGTAAGTAGGCAGAAAAACCTCACTTGGCAAGCTCTGCTGTTAGCCATATTTAATTAAAGACTGGCTTATCTTAGATGTTTCTGCTGATTGCAAGTACTGCAGTATCACACAGGAATTAGGAAATCTTGCAAAGGGCTTGGACTCCAGTAACATGAAAAAGCCACTTACTGCAAACTGTCCTGAGAACTGTGCAGTTTCAAATGAATTACCTTGCATTTTCAAATGAAATACTTGCCCATCAGGCAATACAGATCCTGCCAAATGAAACTGAGTTCACTGAATTAAAAAATATATATATAGAAATAGTTTGTTTTGATAATACATTTGTTTCAGTAAAGTTGTTCCAAGCCATAAGGAAGTACAATTTACTCAGATATATCCACAGAAATGTTAAAGTTATTCACAGGAAACGAATTCTGTGTTCTGAGTTTCTCTAAACCAAGACCTGATCTTGGATGTCCCCTCTTGGCCCCATTCTGACACAAGCAAAATAAGACAGCAATGGTCAGTTACCTTCACCAAATCAATGCCACCACTTTAAATTCAGATAGAAACCTAATCTGATCCACCGCTGAGCCTACTGTATGTTATCTCACAGCTCTTTCTGGGACAGGAAAGTGTCAATCCTTCTCAGCAATGGCTGGAGGACTCTGAGCATGTCAGCTGAAGAAGTAGGATCAAAACAACAATCAGAAGGGTGACAGGTCTTGCTGGGATGACAGGCAGGGCACGCATGTGGAGCGAGCACATACATGTGTACTCATTGCCCCTAAACTCCCTGCTGTCCCCATTCTTGTGAGCCAGCAGGGGACTGAGCCTGCTGAGAGCACTGACTTGTGCAATTTCAATGGCCTTTAGTGATGCACAAGAACAGAGCCAACAGGAGAGCACAGGGGATGGGGCATCACAAGGCTGCTGTTTATTTGCATACCCATGAAACCACTAACCCAGCATGGTTTGCTCACACCACATGATTTAGGGACCAGCAGTTTAAGACTTTAAGCTAACAATTCTTTTTACCAACTGTTCTCAGGAGCTCTCTTTTCAAGGACCACCACCCTCTAATTAACAAAGCAAAGCCATAGATGCAGTGTAGAGGCTCCAAGGTCTTGCTTAGAAATCTCACAATAGCACATGTGTCAGGGAAAACATCAACATGTCGTCTCAGACCTGTCACACTCCCCCTTACTCATCCACTCAGAGCTCCTACAACCTTTCATGGCATTCATGTGGCAAGGTGATAGTAACCAGTCTGTAGTTACCTGGATGTTTCCCTCACACACAGGGCAAACAATAAGCAAAAATATGCTGTTCTCAGCATGGCCCAACAGATGGAGGTAATGTAGAAATCTGCAAGAGGGGCCACTTTCCCCAGGGACCAAAATCCCTGAAGTCCTGCTTCCTGCCACTGCAAAACTTTCCCAAAGCAATCATACAAGAGAGATCTTTCCATGAAGAAGACCCAGATCGCCCCCCTCCAAATTCCCTTACACATCCTCATCCAAATCCTTAACCCTGGACACTTCAGTATTTGACAAGTTACAGTAAATACTGAAACACATCTCTTGAAATACAGTGTTTCGCATCAAAAAGTGGCACCAACAACCTCCTAGTTTAATCTTAAGAAGGAACTGTGCAAACATATGCACTTATTTTCTGAGATGAAGTGATTAGGAAATGCTCTGATGGCTCTAATGTACACAAATAAATTAGTACACTAAGATAGACAGATTAAGAGGGCAACTCCAAAAAGAATAACAAGGACCACATGCTTATGTTGGTTGTTTTACTTGAAAGGACATTTTTAACTCCATTTAGAAACTTCTCCCTCTCTCTTTCTGAATAAGCACATGTGGGACGTTGAAGAGAAGTTTCGGTTAGCAGGATCCAGTTTGCAGAGTGAGCTATTGGCAAACAGATTTCAGAGACTATATTATTCTTATGAGTAACTTTGTCTGCTGCAAAATTATTCCAATCAAAAGATTTTTTTCTGAGGTGAAGCACAATTAAGCTTGACCTCCTTTGCTTAAATTAAAATAGGAGTGAAATGAAGAATCTGACTCATTCCTCCAATTTTACAAGCTCAATAGTAATCTAGCCATGCTATTCATTTAGAGAAACCATTAATTTTGCTATGTGGCTGAAACAAGAAGGCCTCAGCTTTCTTTCTCTCACTTTTCCCCCCTCTTTTTGCTCTTTGTCTGTGCACCTGTTTGCACCACTTTACCATCCCATTTGAAAAACTTTGGGTAATCCTCTGGCACTAACCCTGGTGTGATAATACTTCTGTTATTCAGCAGCATAATTACAAAGGACGACACAGATAAAACATGTCTTTCACTTCTGCTGTGAATATGCCAGTTTTGCCAATCTTCAAGGTGAATGATTTCTAAAACCTTCTGTATTTAATGCTAATCTAAATTCTTCACACAATGAAACTTCCAGCACCTTAGACAGGGAAAAACAGTTACTTCTAACTCATCAGAGTGAATGCTAATGGTCAAAACTTTTACAACAGCTCGCTTAACAGCAGCACCTTCTGTGCCAGGGTCTGTCTCCAAAACACTTTATGAACTTTGATGAATAGATATTCTCAGAGACAGTTTAGTATTAGATCTTGCTTTGACAAGGGGAAGCTAAGGCAGAGGGAAGCTAAAAGCTCAGGGCTAAGTAGCAAGCCAGTGGCAAAGGCAAGAACCAAATCTTTTAACTGCTGCATCATAATCCTTTGGGCCTGGATAACATTATTAAAATCTACCAGATAGGTGTTTTTTTCAGTATTTTGCAGGGAACTTTAACTAACATATCTTCCAGCTGCAAGCATGTGTGCTATCCACTAAATGTGAGGAAATATCAGCAAAACAACATTATATATCACTTAGATCCCTGAAAGAGGAAAGGGAAAGTCAGCATCTTGTTGTCCCTCTTCCCCTCCCCCTTCTGCCCTCATCAGGCAGGGCCAAGCTTTGCTCCATTTAGTGTCTCATACTAGGGATGGACTCCTCAGGCTGGTATCAATGCAGAGAGTTCTAGCAGCTCAGGCCTCTCCTGATGAACTTCAGCCTGGCAGCTGTTCTTGTTAAACCCAAAGAAGCATCTGCTTGATTGTCTCATGTTGGTGCCCTGGCTGAAAAATGACCCAAAGAAGAAATCTAATTCAAACAGTTATCCTTCAAATCATTTAGGGCTTTTCTGGTCAAAAACTAATACATTAAACCTGCATGAGGTTGCATGCAGGATGAGGACTGCATGGAAGAAAATGCTCAGCAGAGGTCAGGCCCTTGGTGCTCGGAGAGAACTGCAGATCATGGAAGCCAGCATTGTTTTATTGACTATGTTTCCCTTACAGCCACAAGAGAAATTCCCAATGTACTTCAAACCAGTTACCTCTGGTACCAGCCACAGGCTGGCAGCAGCAATAGGGAGCTCATGGAAGGCTGTAAAACAAGATAAATTACCCTCTGCTCTCTTTTCAAAAGCCTAAACAAACAGTCTCAGTTTAGAACCAGTATTTCTCCACCACATTCACATCACCACAGCACAGACAAATGTTGTTCCCTTATGTTCCTCTGGCTTGTTGTGTTTTTTTTCTTAGACTGTTAAGCTATTTGGGACAAGACAACTGCCCTAGACCCGTGCTTAGCTCTGGGCTTCTGGCTAGACATGGTAGTTATACAATGATGATAATAGCAAACTTGGCATGCAAAAGGAATGGTCTCTACTCTTTGGGTGATGAGTTTATCTGAAGACATTGCATTCTCTTGCTTTAAGAGCACCTGGCAGAAGCTCTGGTCTGAATATTCCTACTCCATGGGCTAAAACCTTCCCCAGTGAATCACAAATAATGAGTGCACAGACTCAATGTATTGGACAGAGGTAATCTTTATCAACTTTTCTGGCTGCTTTCCCCAGCCGCAGCCAAATGCTTCTCATCCCTGCCTAGGTCTCTCTCAAACTTGATAGCTAACAAAAAGTGCAATATCCAGCAGCAGTGACTAGAGCTAACGAATCTGAGATTGAGAACTGCCACCAGGAGAGTTCCTTGGCCCCTACCTACCTCATCTAACAACCCCATGGACACACTGAACCAAAGGGGTGACAAGATGGAGTCACAGAGGGTCCCCAAGGACAGCACGTACAGAACAAGAGCCAGCCCAACACAGCATCTGGTCATCTCTAAGACAGAAGAATAAAGATATCTGTCAGTGACTAAAAGTAAATCAGCCACATCGCATGGTCCCGGGTAGAGGCAAGTTAGAAAACAGCAGGGACAGGTTTTTATATCTCAGGACCATCTACCAAACCAGTGGACTTTACCCAGCCCCCCAGAGAGACTGAACAAGATCTAAAGAAGAGAAAGACATCTAGTTCCTCAGTCAGCTCTTTACATACTTTTCAACAATCTTCTTAGCCAAAAAGGGAAAACAGTTACACAGCAAAAATAATTGGCCATATTGCCAACAAAAGGTAAGCTTTGCCTTGTTACAGAGCTCACTCAGGTCGGAGGGAAAAGATTAACTGCTCCAGCTATAGGTTCTGCTTTTCACCATACAGATTGTCTCACAGCCTGTTCCAGCATCTCTCATTGCTCTGTGACAACATCTAACCTAAATCCAACTATATGCGATGAAGAACTGGTCTCTCCAGGTATTATGAAGAATATATGGAAATACATTGATGATTTCCAATTCACATGATTTTCTTCCTGAGGGAATATGGCATTTCCTTACAATGACAGCTATTAGGCATCAGCTAGTCTGCTTTAACCAAGATGTCCAATGCCTAGTTTAAATCTGCTGATCAAGAATTCATGGATGATATACATGGGTGCAAAAAATAAATAAAATCCTTTTTTTCTTCTCATGCATCAACAGCAAATATTTAAAGCATGCTTAGGAGTCTTTCAATCAGGGCTGACATAACACTTCCACATCTGGATTGTGATATTTTCTCTTCTGAATCAACAGTTACAAATCCTGTGTACACAATGTGAGCTGAAGGTTCAAAAGGTAAAAAAGTATAAACTTCAAGGAGATTGTAAAAAGTCTTCCCTACACCAATACTTACAAAATAAAGAGGACGCCTGGGGACACTTCATTGAGAGCTAAGAATAAAAAGTCTTCATACAGTAGTTTTCCTGAATAATAAGCACTAGGGTGCTTCCCTAGAGCTCTCTGAGGTAACTCAAATGTCATTAGTTGACCAAGACAGAAAACCTGGAGGATTTGTGGCTGAGACCACGGTCTTGAGTGACAGGCCCTTACAATAGGTAAAATGCTCATTTGTCTCACTCTCACATTGACCATGTGATTGAGAAGAGTTTAACTGTCAAGACAACAGCTATCTAGGATTGCTACTCAGTGTCCATGAAACTCTGTAATGCATCAAAAAAACATCTCAAAGGAAACACAGATAGCCTGTGTTCAAATCAGTTCAGTGAGGAACCTTCCAGGCTCAAGCAAGAATAACATCTTTTGAACAAAGAGGCAAAAGAGAAACTTAATGAATTCTCCCTACACAGGTTCCCCAGGTGAAAGACAGGGGTTATTTTGTGGGTGGGCATATTTTCAAAGTTTCTATTTAATTAGGATAATTTTCTAACAGCTTGGCTGCTTATCAGAATCTCTACGTGATAGAAATTGGGCAAAAATCCTTCTAGAACAGACTTTATTGTGAGAGATCTTTCATTCCATGGTCCTAGCCAGCTGGAAACACTGTGAATAGCTTCTTCAATGATATTTCAGTCTCCTACTTTTGGACCCAGCTGAAATCAGGAAGTGCAGAGAAACCATAAATACCATTAAAAGACAGAGGGAGAAAGATTAACCAGATTTTGGCAAACATCCAAAACTCTGCATTTCAGTTTGGGCCAAAGGTTCAGGTTGGTTTTCCCATATCAGTTCATCCACCTCAGTTATTTCCTGCTTTTACATGGTATAAAGTGCATCTGCTTAACTTTTACTCCTTTATACATCAGGCACTGCTTATACTCCTTATACATCAGGCAATACGTGTGCAAAAAGAGCAAGAGGGCTGACATCATGGCAAGACTCCACAGCTAATTTGGGATCAGAAATAGCTGGTGGGAGAAGCCAATTCCAGCTGCAAGAAATGGAAATATCCCTCTCCCTTTTTCAAAGTCCTGTCCCATGTAGCACTGCTGTTCATTAATTGTAAATTATAAAATGTATTATTGATCACAAATAAATGGAGAAATTCTTTGCATAGGCTTGCTGAGGGGAAAAAAAAAAAAAAAAAAGCATAAGCCCAGTGTAAGTCCCTTGGGTTTTTAGTCTGGTTCTCAGTGAGGAGAGGTGTGAGGAGGGTCCACTGCCAATCGCCCAGTCCTGTCTGTGCTGAGCCAGGCACATGGCAGGAGTCAGCAGCAGCCTGCAGGAAGGGCTGCTTTCCCTTTTAGCCCCCTGGATTTAAAAGCAACTGTTCATATGCCTGTTAGACACAAATATAAGTACTCTCATGAGCAGAGATTGGTGTCTGCTTGTAAGTTCAGAGAATGATCCTGCTCAGGTGCTGAGCAGCTTCTGGAAGGACCAAGCGCCTTCAGCTCCCAGCCCTGAATTGCGCTGCGATGGTGTTTGAAATTGTCTTGTAAGATCAGCTGAATGGGATAAACGGACTATGCTAGGGCCTGAAGGGCTCCTGTGAAAGTACGGTCACAGATGTTGAAACATACCAGAAACCAAGGCTAAAAGAATACAGAGTGGACAAGCACATCCGCAATAGATCAAGGAAACATCAACCAAAATAGCAGGTAGAAAGCCGCATATGATTTTTCAGAAATGATTTTCATACAAATAGGTTTACTTTTCCTTTGGGGGAAAAAAAAGCGAGCTGCATATCCTTTAGAAACAGTGTTGGTATTATTCACGCTGCCAACCAAACCACTTAGGCTTCAGAACCTTTGCAGTACCACAAGTGTAATGCAAAAAACAACCAAAAACCACTTACTTCCTTTTTTCCCCCCTGAGTATTGACATTCTTGTGCAGTATTAGGAGAGCTAATTTAGCTTCCAGTTCTAAGAATTTTTGAATCTATAGCCAGTAATTATTTGCATTCAGGGGTACAAAAGAGGAAAACAAAGCCCACAAATTCTAGCACATTCATGTGGGATTGGGAGTTGAATTAGGATCCTCACACCCCATTGAATTATCGGCCCCCCTATTAGAGCCTTATTAAAATGGTAATGATTATAATGCCAGTCATAGGCAGGCTGTCGCACCTGTCAAAAAAATACCCCGATTATCCTGTTCATTCAACTGTCTGGCACTTGAATCCGTGTCTCAGGTTTACTATTCTGTGAAGTTTTTCTTTTTTTTTCCCCCTTTTATTAAGAAGAAGAAAAGATACAAGAACAAACACTTCCACAAAGGTGATTAAAAAAAATCCCCTCTAACTTAGCACATCTACTGCCCATTTGGTGTTATGGTATCTAGGACAGCAATCTGAGGAAATAGATACTATTTCACTGGGTTTCTCTATAGTGAGGAAGAATACAGAGAGCTACACTAAAATCTTTTTATAAAAAAGAACACTGTTTTTTAAGGACAAAAAGAACAACTGTCCTTCCCCCTTCCACACAGGCACACACCATTTCTACACACAACCAGGATTATGTTACTTTAGCGCAGCAAAGTCTTTCTTCATATACAAAATAAACACCTCAGATGGTTTAAAGGGACAGTCCTCCAATGACCAATGTTCGTCTTAGTTCACAGGTTTTATTATTGAAGAAACTATATTCACTTGTTTTGTCCTTTAAAATTAGTGAAAACGTGATTCCATCTGAGCAGCGCAAATCTAGGGTCTAATTCTGAACAGACATTTAGTAAAAGGGAACTAAGACTTGCAGACCTCAGCAGGCTTTCAATTTTAAATCCTACAGAGATTATTTCAATTGTTGTTGTTAATAGCAGGAACAACAATAATTTTAATAACAATGAAAAGACAAGGAGATACTTGGCCTCCCTCCCCCCACAAAATTTGTCCTGTTGTCTGATTAAGTAGAAACAGTGCACAAAGGTTCCTGAGAATTTTAACCGATAGTCACGTGGAGAGAAGATCAAATATTTTTTACCCTATTCAAAAGATGCCTTTCCCCTTTCCTCTACTGCAGTTCTATGAGTTTGTCAAATACCACCATATAAAAGAAAGCCAGTGGAAGAGGAGTTAGGGGCTGAATGCCTTCAATGGCATCTGAGACAGATGCTGTGTCAGTAAGTGCCCAGGACCCTTGGGGAAGCGGAGCAACCAACAAAAGACCAATTCGATTCTGTTTGTTTTGGTTTGTTCTCGAAAAACATTTCTGAGGAAACATAAAAAAGCCCAGGTTTTCTTAACATTTGCAGTAAAGAAATGTGTAAGAACTGCACTTAGCAGGTGTCCGCTCCCAAATGCATGAAACACTAGATTTGATGCTGTTATCACTGAAGTAACCAGCAAAATTCCCTTTACTTTTAGAAGCTCACCTATTAACTTTTTTAATGATTCCCATGCTAAGACAATAGATACTGTAGATAGACTTTGGCAGAAACCACTCCTAAATACCATTATTATTTAAGCCATTCATTATGTTTCTAAACACATTTTCTGAGATCACGATAACTCAGGGAATATTTTTTAAGATGAAAGGGAACAGAATTTGAAAGGATGTTCTAAAGAAAAGCAAGGACTGTAGAATTATAACCAACAGATGAGTGAACTAACAGTGTGCAGTTGCTACATATCAACTCCTCTGCCTAAACACACACATGTTTATTTTTGGACCCGATGCCCCTTATCATTCTGTTTTCTACTTTCTTAGATGATAAATACTTAGCAGTAAGGATTGATGCTGCTTGTTCAGTGCCTGCAAAGGGAGCACTGTGCCTAAAAGAGGCCTTTGAGTTCTTTAATAACATAGTGATTCTTTCTTTAACGCTCCAGTTATCTCCATGGGAGCAGAGCTAGGCCAAGCCTGAACACTTTCAGAAATCCTGTCTATAAATAATTGCAGTCACTTAACCCAAAATCCCTCACGTCCACATGTTCAAACAGAGATGTCTGAGTAATGTGGTTGAACAAGGGGAAATAAGCAGCCTACACACATTTTCGTTCTCCCCTCCTAAATCTGGGGGGTGACTGGAAGGCTGAGCCGACCTGTGGATCAGTTTCAAGCAGCTTCTAGGTCATTGCCTGAATTTTTGCAAATGGTTAAGGACCCTCCGAGGACAGGACCACTAACCCCATAGCACTTTCCACTCAGAGTCTGCTGCCTACTTGCTTTTCCTTGCCTAAATTTGCCTGTACTGAGTCAGAGCCTCCCTTGCTATCTGAATTGTTGCAATGAGCATCCTGGGTCCTTCATGCTGTCCTTGGAAGAGCCACCATAGTCAGATCGATGGATGGGGAAGCAGCAACTCCTGAGGGAAGGAGAGAGACAGACAGGCAGGGGCAAAAAGAATAGTTGAGCTATAGAAGGAGGTAAGAGTAGGGTGAGCTGTGAGACAGGTGCTCTCCAATTGTATTTCTGTATGGGGCACATCACTCCAACCTGGTGACAAACAGCTGGGATAACGTGAAAACAAGCTGTTTCCACAATGCAGTGTGTGCAGAGAGTCCTGTGGGGAGAGAAAATGCTAGAAAATGAGAAAGGAGACAAGAGGATGCATCTCCTCTCACTTTCTTGGATCAAACAGCTGCAACAAAATTCAGCAAAATAACTTCTGAAAGCATTGCAGAGAGAATGTTTAAAATGATAAAATACCACCATATCATGGAGATAAACAGCTCTGCAGAGAAGGGCATCAGAGATCACCTCACAGATCACTTGCTCACTCAGAATTCATTTGAAAGCAATGAAAATGTGAATGTTTGGGGAGATCCCCCAGGTTACATCCTCCTCTTTCAGTCATTTTCCTGCTCAAATTTCACCAATGCTCACGTGATTCTGCGGCTTTTCACTTCGAGCGAATGAGTGTCGCCAACCTTGTTGATGTGGTAGCTAGAGAAACTATCCATTCCTTCAAAAAAATTCTGAACCAGAAACAGGCCACCTACCCATTCTTAGCTGGGGTTACCAGTTAAAAACATATGAAGGGAACCACATGAATGGAGGGCAGTGTGCATGTTTTATTAGTTTGAACAACAAGGGAATAGATAGATGAAAGATAAGGTAATGATTTGTGACAGGGGTCCAAAATTTGATTTAAACAATTAAATTACCCTTCTAAGAGATCCCCGAGGAAATCTATTAAAATACCATCTTCCCCTATCCCCAAAGTATACAAAAGCTGCCTAGTAACTGTCCAGTATCACTTCCTTTGTGACATGTTGGATGATTCCCAAGACAAAAAACATATGCTGTTAGATGAATGGTAGAGCAATCAACAAGGAAAGGCTATTCTTTAAGCTACTTGCCCTACAAAAAGAGAAACTAACAGCTATCCAACAAAGTTTTCTGGTAGAAAACATAAAGTCTGATTCTGCTCACTTGGTTTTCAGTACACTCAGAATGGCTCTCAGATTAGAAAAAGCAAGATCACAGCACTTCTGAGCCATAAAAGCTTTGCAGCCAAAAGAAATCCCTCCTGTTCAGAGAAGCACACATCAGTGAAAATGGGTTGGCTCACACTTTATCAACATCTTAACCCCTTTATCAGTTCCCTGCAGTTTTGTATTGAGGCTTAAGCTTTCTCTCTTACTGCCATCCTGTAGCCATCTTACATTATTGTTATACCACAGGCCAGTCTAAAGCTAGTCCTACTACATAAATATTGCTACTTAAACCCAGAAATGCCAGCTGTGATGAATGGAAGGGATATCGACAGAGGAAGATAGAATAAACTTCTACATCATGACAGAGGTAAGGGAGAATTTTATTTGATTGATGAACCTAGATATAATTGTGGACCTAAAAATAATATTTGTACACAAAATTCGAATGCAGAGTAAGACATTGAGCAGTAGGTTATGTTCTTACATACCTATACCTCTTAGGTTCTTACACGCCTGTGTCACATCTTGGGTGCCCAATGTACTTATCACTGAAAAAAGCCATGCACAGATGTGACATTTTGAAACACCAGCTTGGTATACGATACTAGAAAGGAAGAGACAAGGTCTTTCTGTTTTAGAAAATAAGAGCCACCCACATGCTTATCATAGTTCAGAATACTTCCCTACATGTTGTTTTTGATGTTTTCGCCAGTCTTCTTATAAACTATAAAAAACAATGAATTTTCAATCATTTACTCTATACAGTGAAACATTCTGTATTCAGATGTGATTTTTGAATCTCTGAAGCAAAAACATTTTTTAATGAGAAACGCTCATTTTGTGAGGTAAGCATACCTTTCAGTTTACTGCTTTGTCCACATGAATGCCTCAGTTCCAAAAAGATTTAGGTATTCACATAACTTTCACTGTATTTCTGTTCCAGAATAATCAAAATCCATCACAATGTGCTAAATTTTAAGCAAATAAGTAGAGTATGTTTAGGCAGATGCATACAGTTAAGTCTTTGCAGGATCTAGATTTGACAGGAGATCTTTGTCCAGTTGTAGAGGTCTACATGAAACTCAGAGGGGAGCTTTATAAAGCTCCTTTCTGAAGGGTTTTTACTTACCCTAGCCTTGCACATTTTCCATTCCAGGACACTAAAGTCCATGTAGCTAATCAACAATCTAATGAAACTGCTGCAAAAATCAACAAGAAAAAAAGAGAGAGAGACATTTTTACATACCATGACTTCACTTCTCTTAGGGAAAACTCCCAACTTTTCAGAAAACTAGAGGAATTTCAGAGCCTACACTCTATACATTTTCCAGATATATTTTCCCCTGCATATGATTAGTTATGATCCTGGAGCCAAAACCCCACATCTGAACAACCGCCCAAACCCTCCTTCAGTCTAGCCCCAAGTCTAGTTAGCATTCAGTTCAGAATATCCTGCTTTGACTGTGAAAAGGAGCAGTTACCTCTTTCATAAGCTGCTTTAGAGAGGGAAGAAAAAGAAGAAAAGAAAAAAGAAAAATTCTGTCCTTGAAAAGCTTGAATAGATGCATACCATTACAGCTGTGGTAGGAGTGACTGGGGCAAGTACCTGACAACATACTGAGGCAGAAACCCAGTCTGATTTACCAAAGTCAAGATTTTGACCATAGTTGAGGTTTTGCTCCACAATAGACTTCTGCTAAGTTCTGCAGAGTTGCTGCCTCACCCCAGGGAAAGGTAGGGTCCCTGTGGTAATGGTTCTGTGGATCCCTAAATATCTGATGCTGTACTTAGGCATGTCCATTTAAATCCTGGCAGCTGAAATCCACTTAGATTATACATAAATCTGCAGAGATTCCTTGTCATGATGTTCTCCTGCTTATCTTGTTTGCAAGACTCCACTATATGTGTTCCCTGTGTGTGTCGACCAGAGCAGCCACACACAGACTGGAGAAAGAGGGGGCATTTCTAGCTTACATGGTTGCCTGCTTAGCATACCTGCTTTTGTGGGTCCCACTCCCTCCTGCCTGTTTATCCTCATGCCTTACTTATGGAGCCTGGAGCACCTTACTTTGGGCTGTGGATGCCCCGGCTGATGTCCTTGAAGCTGCAAGGTTCAGTTTATGGTTGCAGCTCTGAGTCCCTCACTCAACAAAATCCCTGCATGGAGGCCTGTGGTAGCTGGGACTCGGTCTTCACGGTATTTATTTTGCCATGCTTCATAAAGATTTTACTGTTGGTGATCACTCACCCAACAGTTTTACATGGTCATTAGTAGGACAACTAGAACTCAAGGTCTCCATGCAAGAGTTTGACTCCTCACAGTTGTATGTACTAAATACGAATGAAATCAATGGGATTATTTCAGATTACCTTGTTTCAAATTAAGACCAGATCAGGCTTGTGAATTTATAGCTCAGTCATTTTGCTGTGTGTATTCCTGCTTTACAGTATGGGAGGCAAGAAGAAACACCTGCCCCACTGCAGTATCAGTTGGGAGTAACTACACCGAAAGCAAGAGAGATATGGAGAATAGATAACCAGGAATTGCACTCAGCCAACTTTTCAGAGTTAGTCCATTATACATTCAGCAGGTCTTAATGTGATAACAGGAAACCCACTATTTATTAAATTAGTGTATGGTGACTGTTTTTGACTGGCAATGATCACATAAAACAAGGCCTAAAATGTTCACAATATTTTCTGTAAGCTTTGATGAGGGAGAGAACTGTAGGTTAGCTCTACACTCAAAACTTTTGTCAGGAAACATGTCTGACAGGTATGCAATACTTCTTGGTACTGTTATACCAGTCCAGGCCATATAGTAGGTGCTATCCTGTTGGAAAGACAGAATAAAGCAGTTAGGGTTTTTTTTTCGTTCAGACTACTGTCATAGGCAGCAGGATAACTGCCTGGTCATTATACAGCAGACAGTGGATCAGGAAGCCATTCCTAGGTGCTTATACTGAAAAGCATCTTCTCCCAAGATTTTGGTCTGCAACAAACTGAATGTCCCAGTGACAGACAAAAAAACAATCACTTTTGCTTTCCTTATGAATGAGCTTTGTCCCTTTTGTAACTTCATGGCTTGCTAAAATGACTAGGAATAGACTGTAAAATAACCAAATGAATTTCCAAATGGTCCTAAATAATCAAATCCCTCTGACAGGGACAGAGCCATTAGTCCTCATTCAGGCAAAACCAACACAAGGTAAAGTGCATGAAACAGCACACAGTAAGGAAGAGGTGGAAATGTACAGCAAGTTCACTGTCATATACTGTGCAAACGTCTGATGGTACTAGTAGGCACTATGATTACAGTACACTGTTTCCACATCAGCCGAAGTGGAGCATTTGCATTTACTTATTTAGCATGCATTTATCATGTCCACACAGTAGCCAGCTAACAGTAAGTTTATGTCCTCCCTTGTCTCAGTTTTGACAAGCACTCAAGCAGGCAGGATTCAAGCCAGTCACTTCAGACGTAGGGAGGAGCGTGACATTGTAAAGGTAACATACCAAAATAACCTGGAACACAAACACTCTAGCTTTGACTCTTGCCTCTGACATTTCCGCTGTGACCCTGGTCAAGTTACTTCATCTTCAGGCCTCAAGTTTCCAGGTGTAAAATGTCATTGACTCTCCATGTGTCCACCTCTTCTGTTGAAGAGCTTTGAGTCAGGGTAAGAAGGAAGAGGTTTGTCTTTCAGCACATATTTGTGCAGTGCTTAGCACAACAGGGCCTAAATGCTACCCTAATACAAATAACAAACAGCAGGTGTACACTTCCAGTGGGCCTTTTGCCAGCCATATTTCCAGTAACCAGGAAGAAATGTTAGTTATTAACATGAAAGGAAGGAGGGGTCGAGGTCTGGAGGGCCTGTGCAGGGGCGTCCTGTTCCTGACCCTCATGGAGCCCAGCTACACAAGAGCTGTCTGTGCCTCCACGTGAAGCCAAAGAATCGTTTCCAAATTTGTGAGCCAAAAGTATTACACTTTTTTGGACACCTCCATTTGCCCGGTTGCTCCTTTATACACCTCTCATTCCAGCGGCTCTCTCATTGTTTCTTATCTCCCTGCTACAGGATCTTTTCTTGTTTTAGCCAGAGCAACGTTGGGTTTATTATTTCCTCCTCTTTCCCTCCGGCCAGCCCCCTCTCCCCCCCAACTCCCCCGCCCTGGCCCCCATTCTGCGTGCTTGAAACAAAAGTGTAAACTTCAGAAACTATTTGTATTTCATGGGCATTCACACATTATGTCAAAACGATGGCCCAAAAGTTTGGCGGGTAATCTCACCCCCAGCATTCGTGAGCTGATGATGAATGGCTGTGAAGCCTTTGTGATTGCTCAGGCTCCATTGTGGCTCAGACAATGGAGGAGGACACAAGTCTGGCTCAGGAGAGCAACGGATAAAACTGTTGGGGAGAATGGCGGGCTCCTGCCGACATGACCACTTGTTGACATTGAAAGGATTCAAAAACAAGTGAGCAGAAACAGAAACGATTCTGTTCGGCAAGGCTATTAGTTGCAACGTGTGGCACTGGAGCGGTCACTCCTGATGTGTTTCCTCGTTAATGAGCCCTGAATGCCCTATTAAACTGGGATGCTATAGGCCCAGCGCCACTGGGGCAATGCTATGCATGAGTGACTCCCCCAGCACCTATTGGCTGCCTGCATGAAGGAAGCAACTGGCAACACTCAGATTTAAACAGGGCTGACAGTTCAGTTAAATGATCATTAATTAGAGTTGCTGAACAGATAAGAGACTCAAAGCAATTCTTAATGACAAGATAACAGTCTAGCATTACTCAGCTTTGAGCAAGTTCAAGCTTGCACCCTGTCTTTGGCTTTGTACTGTACAGACGGGCCTCAAATTGATTCAAGTTTCATTCATGTATTTATAAATGAAAGAAATCCCAACCCTGTGCTGAGGGAGTTCTAAAGATTGAAAGCATGTTGAAAGTATGTTTCTGTGTTAAAAACAGAGTTTGTACAGAAAAGCTCACATTAGAAAAAAGAAAAGAGAAGAGAAAAAAGAATGAGCCATCTATTAACATGTTTGGAAATGAATCCATAAGAAACCTGCCAGTTCACCTTTTTCTGTGTGCTCTTTCATCAGTCACTCTCCCCAGTACTCGACACACTCTGTTCATCCAACCTAACTCCAGCCTTACAACTCAGCTCCATGGTTTACTTGATTGAATACTGTTTATGAATTTGGGAAAACAAGGGAACGCAGTGTCACAGTATCAGGCATTAAAAACAAAAAGTCAGAAGAAGAAACAAACTCTCTGGCTTGAGGGTGCACCCCCATCCGCTGGCTTGGGAAGGACCTTTCCCTGAGGGCACATTATCTCCAGCTTCTGCGTTCGTTGCATCATTCGATGAAACTGTATGTATGGCCCGTCCTTGGAATAGGATATTGGATTAGCATGAGGCTGATTTCTTAAAAAATCCTATTCTCTGAAGAACATTGTTGACTATATATATTATGGTGTTATATAATTGCTTCATAAATACACAGCACAGTTTCTAAAGGCTCGGGGCACATGCACAAGCTCTCACTAGGGACTGAACTCTTGAAGTGAAAAATGTATATTTGGGACTAGACTAGTAAAGCATCAAAGTATTTATAATCAAAGTATTTGGCATTTGGAAGTGTATTGTTTATTTGGCACTGGAGTTTCTGTAAGTTCATATTCTTAAATGATGGCAATTACACTGCAACAACTACATTAGCTCCCTAATAGGGTATGTAGGAGTATATGTATATGTAAGTGACACAATGAACTAGGAATAGATTTCTTGAATAAAACATAAGATTACATAAATTCTTAATAGTTATTATTCTGAAAATTCCTAAAAAATCCTTTTGCATATTTTAAGGAACAAGGATGTTTTGAGGTGGATGTTGGCTATGACAAGAGAGATTGTTCCAGATTGTTGAGAAACTGGCTTTAGCAATTATTTATATTTTATATTAAATGGTGCAATATCATGCACATAATATAATATCATTACATTATAAGATTTTTTAAAGATTTTAAAGATTTTTTTTTAAATCTCCAGATAGCATCTAATACAAGAGGGTCCGGGTTTGAGGGTTTCTGAGCAATCACTGAATGCAAGAAATCAAATGTTTGCTTTCATCTCTTTCTTCCCCCCATTCAAAGAGTAGCCGTTTTAAAGGAAATTACAATTTCATGGTAGGTGCTATCATATCATCTAAGAAATGTGTTGTCATTCTCATCTTCTTTTAGTTGTTTTGATGGCAGACTTTTTCAGTTGTTTTTTGCTTCTTTTTCTTTTTAAATTAGACAGTGAAAGCTTAAGTAAAGAGAGAGGGAGCCTTTCCTCTAAATGAATGATCTTGTGATGTGGGCTATATCAGTGACTAGTGTTGTACCAACTATACGGACTGTCAGTGCTAGTGCCATACAGCCACTGGCTGGTTTACCTACAGGCTCTGTGTGTTTGTATGTGTGTGCATGTCACATCTTTGTAAGCCTTATTGTCAGGAGGGATATCTGAATAAAGTGCAACAGCAGGAAAAGGTGAAGAAAACATACAGAAAACTTAAGCATTCGGTTTCATCAGAGAGCTTAATTTTTATGCTATTAATATTGGCAAAAGGATCAAGTTGGCTTTTCAGTCCTCCCAGTCTCCTCCAGCACACACTGTCCAGATTCAGAGTGTTATTTCTCTGAGGGGAAAGGAGGTAGATGACAGCCAGGCCTGGGATTACTGGAGGATGCTATATTCCCCTTTGGCAGCGGGGCAGCAAGCATTGCTCCATAACCACTCCTGAGGCAAAAAGCTACTTGTGAAATGCCATCTTGCTTAATAGGGTCAAAATCTTGCTTGGTTAAGTACAAAATTTTCCAAGCTAAAGGGTAACCAGCAAGGTGCTAACGCAAAGGATGTGATAACCTTTCAGGTAATGTGAGTCTCCTCATGTTTCACTGTCCAGCAGGACTGGGGGAGAGGAGGAGAAAGCAGACTCTCTCTGTAACTCGCTCCATCAAGATTAGGAATGCCTCTCTCCCCCGACAGTGCTGCCAGCATCCCTCCCAGCACACCCAGGCTGGTCTGGAGAGGGTGGCGGGCTTACACATTTTGATCCATAAAACGCTGGCCCAGGGCATGGCAAAACTCACTCTGACATCGTGAGGCTGGGGGTCTGTTTTACACTAGCAGCAGGAGATCAGCCTCTTTGGCAGGAAAGCCAGTCTATCTACATCAAATTCCAGCACTGAGAGGCTTAATGAAGTTCAAATTTTCAGATGACTCAAGAAAAATCAATTAATTAGTTTCTGACTTCTATGCATTAAAAATAGCTTCAGATAGACAGTAAATCTCAAGATTTGTTGAGCCTATCATAACTAAAAAATCCACATTATTTTTTCTTAATGAACAAATTCTAGGCACCTCTCTGGAATAGTGAAATATCAGGGTTGATTAACAAAATGAAAATGTAGCCATAACCTTGCATGCTTCTAGAGAATCTCACTGGTTTTATAATTTTGTGGAGCCATAACAGATCCCATGGGGCTTTTCCATAAGGGAGGTGAGAACATGAGGGACTGTATAACAAAGATGAGTGGAGGGAGTGACATAGATACTGATTCAGCTTCTATACAAATTCTGGGAGGGGCAGTTATGTTTGGTTTTCTATCATTATTTAAAATTGTGACAAAAACTGAAAGACAAAGATGTCACTAGACACTTGCCTCAGAGAATTTGTAAATCAGCTTGTTATAATAATATTTGTATAATAATTCCTACTTTAATTTTCCAGTTCATACTTTCATTACACACATGGTTGCTATGATGTCTAGAGGTCCCAACTGAGAGGGGCCCCAGGATGCCAGGCACAGTGTGAACATATAGGCTTTGTTATGTTAAAGCCCACATAATAATTACATCCTCTTCTTGGTAAAGGGACCATTGAACAGGAGTATTGTATATTTGCTGTTGTCTCCCCCTCCTTTGATGCATGGGCTGAACTCTCATTAGGCCTAATTGGACTTTTGCAATGTGCACTGAGTGGAGAATATACCTGTGTGTTCCTCATGCACAAGGACTGCCTGGGAATAGGGATGCTTCCTTGGGGGAAGTTTTTGGGCTGCTCTGCACTGGCTAGCTGAAGGCCTCCAAGGGCAAAGCACTTCCCGGAGCACAGCCAACTCAGGCCACAAGGAACGGCAGCAGGGGGTACAGCTACACTGTTTCGGGATGTGCTCACGCCACAGGAGTCCCCAGGCAAAGCAGGGCAGAGCACTGCAACTTTGCAAGACCCCTGGTACTTGCAAAAGGGACAGATTCCTGGTCCAACTGCAACTTATCCCAAGTGGCGTATTTCTTTCACTTTGTAGCTCACTGTTATGGCATTCAGATTAGACCATGTTTAATCCATGGCACACAGGCACTCTGTCAGTCTGGGCTTATTTATAACAAAAACAAACAAACAAAAAAACCCTACATATGCTGAGGTGTCTTCTTTTTCAAGAGGCAGAACAACCAGCTTTGTATTTAAAATAAGTCAGGAAGGCAATGTCTGGCCAGCCTTCTTACCCACCCATTTAATTGTTAGATATCCTCTGTTGATGTAAACCCTGGTGTTCATTTCATTTGAACTCTGTCAAAAATGAAAACCAAAGCCAAAAAAAAACCCAAAACAACCTCCCCCCACCAGCCCAAAAGTTTTGTCGGGGAATATTCAAAGGAATGTCATTTCTGTGAAGTTTCAATAAAAGCAAAGAGCATTCAGATGCATAAAACTATAATGTCTCCAGTCTCCGATACTTCTGTACCATATGGTCAGAGAGAGGCAGATGGGCTGGGTCACAGCAGGGGAAGAACGGGAGAGACTCTGGATTGTTATCTGACCCAGTGGGCCAACACTAACACACTGTCCCTAGTGACCAGGCTATTATTATCAAAAAGGTCTGATGAGAATGTGAGCCTCACATTTATTTGCCCTCAGGTAGTTCTCACATGTGTCGCCCAATCAGAATGACCTTTTTTTGCAGATGTTTGTTTTGAGGCTGGAACATTTGACTCACAAAGAAGCAACGGACTGTCCTGCACTTGTCTTTTGTTGATTTTAGACTGCAGGTTATTCCTATCTGTTCACTTGCCTAAAGTTCAGAACGTGGCTTGACTAAACAAGATAAATTTAACAACAAAAAATGTAAAAAGAATTGTTATTTTCTGATTGTTGTTTGTCAGTGGCAGTGCAAACATAGCCTGGAAAAAAATAAAGCAGAACAGCATGGTTCCTGTCAGAGAAATCCTGGGATCTCTGATATGATTTCAGCAGGAGATTTCTGTATATCTGTGTTTCTCAATTAGCTGCCTTGTATTAACAATTACAAAAGTACCCCAAACTATTAAATTGCAGGATATTGCCTTCTAGTTGTCTAAACATCACACAGAAAGAGTCTTGTGGGTATTATTATGGGAGAAAGGTACAAAATTGCAAGAAAAAAAACAGCATAACAGTGCTGGAGACAACAGATATTTTTGGTTATTAGTCAAAGATACTAAATATTTTACCAGAGCTGTAGAATAGACTCATGAAGGGTAGCTACACTGCAGGTTTTACTTGTAAGTAGAACTTTTGTGTTGCTGGGGTTTATATTTTTTCCTCTCAAGCACCTTCGAGTCGCTAACTGATGCTGCCCTGAAGGGGTGACTACCACTATCCTCAGTTTTACATGTAGGAGATCAAAGCAGAAGAAAGTTCAGTGCCTGGACAGGTGCAGAGCTCCTGGTCTCCTGCATCCTGACAGCAGTGCCTCAAATCACAAAACTATCTTTGCTCCCTCTGATGAAACAGGGGACCTCAGCCATGACCTTGAGGGACCGACGTTGTTACTCGGAGCTGAGTCCCCATGTGCTTTCAGTACGCAGCTTCAGACGGCCCTACTAGCCACCCAGCACGCCACACATAGCAGTAGGCTTCGTGAAGTGCTCGGCTGTCCTCCAGGAACTGGACTGAAGTCAAACTCACTTTATACAGACCATGTGACATCTGCCAGACTGTCACGACTTTTGTTGAGGAGCAACCTTGTCAGCCTCAGATTGGTTACATGGAGGTGAAAAACACCATGAACTGACCTCAGAGATACTGCTCAACACTGGCCTGCAAACGAGTACCATACGGAGGTAAATGCACCTGCACAGGCATGGGCCGTGGTGCATTGCCCAAGCAACTGCTCCCTACACTGTCCCTTTCTGCCCTCTGACAGCGCTAAAGAAGGAGAGATGAAAATGGCCCCTAAAAGAAAAAGAACAACTGAAACTTGTCCTCTACCCACTTTCATCTGCTGGCCAGAGCTTATGGGGAACATTTGCCCTTTCGCATTTGGGGAAGCAAGCACCCTCTACCAGCTGGAGCCCACAGCAGTCCTCATGCTCAGCACACGCAGAGGCTGTAATGGGGACTAGCTGTGTGTATGCCACTGAGGAGGAGGACGGGCTCACTCCCCCTTCCAGCCACACTGCGTTGTGCATCCAGAAGCAGTTCTGATCTAACCCTAAGAATGAAACGTTTATTTTTAATGGCTGAAAAAGATCATGTTTCAAGTCTCTTTTTCTACACGAAATAAAAATTAACAAAATGATCATGTCACTGCTTGGCAATTCCAGCCAACTGGAACGCTTACCAAGGTTTCTTTTGCCCAGGACTGAATGCCTGAGTTCCTTTTTGGGAGTTATTTCATAGCTTTGACACTTGGATAAACAATAGGCAGAGATGGAGAAGCCAATTTTACAACAATGATGCTATTTTCTCATCCTGATCTAAGCTATTTTGTAAAAGGAAGGTTTTGCTGACCAGACATTGCTGTTTGACCTTAAGCACAACTAACCAGTTATTATGGGCTGCAAAAGCAGGAACACTGTGTGTCCAGAATCTCCAGATCTTATTAAAATGGCCATTTGGGACATTGTCACTCAAATTAAAACAGAAAGATTTATTGCTGCTAAAAGACATTATTAGTACTCAAACAGCCAAGACAGATCTTTACATCTTACTGAGCCTGAAGTCACTGACTAGCCTCTAAGTTGCATCCTCCACTTGATAAACTGTACACAGGTAACTCAATACTCGTATGGAGTAGAGAAGATTTGGGAGGGAGAGGGAGGAATTTATATGTCCCAGAAGTGTGATGGAGAGTCTCTGGGAACTCCCTGTATTGCAGCACTGACTGCAGGTTGGAGATGTCCTGAGTGAAGGGGTGCGTGTGTGTGTGTGTGTGTGTGTGTGTGTGTGCACTTGTGCCTACATATAGGTAGGCACTGTGGACAAGGGGTATTCGAACCCTTCAAAGAGAATTTTGACTCTCCACTATAGCCTATACCACTTAACCAGTGTGACATTTTGTTCAGGTCTGTGGGCTAGATTAGGGTCCAATCCAAATTATACGTGAGCACATGGAAAGAAGAACTGCTCTCCCACAAATGCAAAGAGGAAAAGAAAAATGCCCACAATTTTTTTTTTTTTGAGGACCCAGAGTTTTGCACCTTTGCGCAGAGCCTGCACAAGCTATCAGTCTTGGGTTCTCAGCATCTGAGAAAACTGGGTACTGCAGTTACTCAGGCAATTAAAAATGCATTCAGAAATCTAATTTTAGGCCTGATTTTTGAAAACCTTGGATTAGAAGTTGTTTGTAGATATAGCTGACCAATATTCTTTCCTCTGATTGCTAATAAAAAAATATATACAGTATATATATTATATATTTCTCTACTATCATATTATATATATATATTTCTGCAGAGAAGTTGGAAAACTGTTGGTTCTAACATTTCAGTCTGTTTCTGAAAAAAATTTTGACATCACAAATCCATCAAGACAACTTCACTGAAAGAAAGTGGTGAATGTATAGCCCTTCCTTAGCACACCCTCATATTTACTAAGAAAAAAGCACATTTTGCTAAGAAATATATACTGTAATTATCCTTCACAGATCTTATGGGCTAGAATCAAGTCTTCCCATAGGTGACTTCGAATGGGACGTGCATTCTTAAACCTCAGAGGCACCTTTGAAAAGCCCATCCCTCATCTGTAGGGGTACCAGGGCCTACTGAGCACATTTGAGAGGAGAAAGGGGAGATTTCTGCTGTCTTTCCACTCCTGGACTTTCCCCTCTGTTGATGACTTGGTAAGGCTCCTACTGAGAGTGAAGGTTACTTCAAGGTAATTCAGACAATTCTGGGCTAAACCAAGCCCCTGGAGTCCCTACTGTGAGTGCCGGTTTCAAGACGTGGTGATCTCTGGCTGAGCTCTGGTGGGGCCTGCAGGCCCTGGAGTGGGAGACACAGAGGACCTACCTCAGCCTTACACTGCCTCCTGGGACACATGTCCAGTTCTTTTACATACAAGGGAAAAGAGGAAGGACAGGCCTTCAACAAGATTTTACCTAGGTTACATGGATTGGCATATAAACACAGCACAGTATCAATAAGAAGCTATGAGAAGCCAAGGTTCAAATGCAGCTTTCCCCTTATTTTCAATTCAGATCATTGGACTTCATCATAATTGCTCACTGTTATGCCCCTGCACGACATTGGTCCAGGCATTAGATTTTTTTTTAATCTAATCTTAAAAATAACATAGACCAGCTCTGGTTTAAATACCTGACTGATTAGTTTTGAAAGTGTTCTTCTGAAGAGACTGTCTTTCCTGCACTTTACCAGTAAAAGCTTTCATTGACTGGTCAGGCACAGAAATATTTCTGAAAGGCAAGAAGCTAGGTTTCTGGGAAAGGAAATGATATATTCAGAAACTTCTCAGAGATGACAAAAAGTTCATATGAGTGCCCCAAAGCTGTGGTCACTTAAAGAAATCTCTCTTTTTATATATATATATATATATATATATATATATACACACACACACACACACACATACACACACACACATTTATATATATATATTATATATACACATTTATATATATATATATAAACATATATATATATTTTATATATATATATATAAACAATAATGACAAAGAACAAAGATAACAGATAAGGGAGGCACGAAGGGCAAGGAAATGCATTCCCTGACTATTAAATGTTTAGAAACAGAATATGGGTCGTTTGGTGCAAGAAATTTCCCTTGCTTGCCCTGCTAACCAGGAATGGAATAGAAACAAAACCCAAAATTTAACTCTGCCTGATACACATTGTCCCAGCTTGAAGTGCAATGTACTTTTCATTACAAGCCAAAAGAAGAGCCCTTGTCGATGCTTACTTGAATGTCTCAATTTCTGAATTAAGCTGTCCCATTGTTTTGAAGCATAGTTATGGTTTAGAGATCAATGGGACATAGACTATCCTAATCTAGTATGAACAGCCTGTAGCAGCGAAGGGATACTTTGCACTAGAGAGCCACCTAAGTCTTCTAATTACTTCGGCTACTGATAGATTGGCTCTTACCCCCTTGAATTCCTTTGTCACGGAGGAGTTAAAATTCATGAGCGTCTATGCCTCTGAATACTTACTCCAGTGCTGCTATTTTCTGCGCCAAGCTAGCCATCACTGCAAAGAGTCGGAGGTCTGTCAGGCCATCTGTTACATAATAGTCAACAATCTCTAAAATCTGGGGAAACAGAGATGGAGAGAGCAAAGATGATGAAGGGTTTAGAAAGAACAGATTGCTGCCTTGCTTGGAGGGGAGGGGAGGCAGTGGGAAGGGGGGGAAGGGGGAAAGGCCGGATAATAAGCCCTGATGGAAGCAGAGACAAGCCTGATTAGCATAGCCAGCCAAACAACCACCCAAAATATTAATGCTAGTAATGTCACCAAGGAAGTTGACAAGGACACCAGACTGATGAAAAAGAACGCTTTGGGGTATGAAATCTGAAGAAGGTACCAAAACATCACAGCTATAATTTAAGCAGTGCCATACACAACTAGGCAGTGAAGTGTTGTTGAGAATACCCCTAAATCAGTGAAGCAGGCCACCCTAAATCTTTCTTTCTATTTGGAAATTTCTTCTTTGATATACCACATAACAGTCAGTTTAATTTTTCCTTCCATCCTTGTCCTTTCCTCTCCCTGCCTCCCTCTGCAACTAAGGCATTTGCTGCTTTTTAAGATGTAAGCATGGTAAGAACACTTGCAAGTAGGGCTCAGCTACCTCGTATTTATCTTGCAACATGTCCACATTTTAAACAAGACTAACTGTATCCAGTGCAAAATGCTCTCAGGAGATTTATTATCCAGTTGACTGCTTCTGCAGCCACTGAAATAGTACCAGTAATAATACTGGCAAGGTAAGCCATACAGCTGTATTAAAACTATGCTAACTTAAGTTGACTTCTTGTCCTCTCTGTCCAGCTCTGCCCTGTCTTATACTTGCTCCATTCCCTAATGCTCAAAGAACCTACTGTACACCAGCACTAGTCATAATGCTGCCACCAACTTGATTTCGCTGGCATCCTGCCATATGGTGTTGTCCCAGCCTAGATATACTGCAGGTCTCATCATCAGGTCACCAGTGCTTGGAACACCCTTCAAAAGTCATTCAACATCAGCATCCAAATGTTACCCCCAGACTCCTTTAACACAAAAGTGAAAGGCTGCTGGAAATTGAAGGCCCTACTATGTTTGCTTGAAACAGTGATGCGAAACAATGGTAAGGCTTTCACTTTGGTTTTGTCGGCTTTGTCTTTCAGGGGCTGACTGCTACCCACAGGACTTCTTCTGTGGCCTTTCACAGCATGAAGACACACGCTCTTAAATCCTGCAAAGTTCTCATTCTTCAGAGCATCTCTTCAGACTGGAGTCATGCGTGTCCTCTCGCTTGGGTGTCTTGCTTTATTATCCCTCTGAGCTTTGCAAATTATTTTCAAACCATAGCAGAACACACAAAACGTGGCTGCTGAGGGAGGGAAAGGAAAGGGATGTTTACTGAATGCATATACCCAAACAACTGAAGATGTAGGGATAACTTTGCAGGTTAACTTTTCATACAGCAGTAACCACCACCAAAGCAAACACATCATAATGGAAGTTAATTAAAGTCTGCACTCATTTCATTGTCATTACTATAGAAGGTGGATCATTAAAGGAGATCCAAGTGTATAGTGCAATGCATCCTTGTTAGCTGTATTAACGGATCACATACGATAATGCTGACAGATGGAAAAGATGAGCTTTATAGGTCTGATAAAAATAAACAATAAATGCAGACGCTGCTGAACTGGATTGTCATTGTGCAACGAGTTGTATAATGATGTTAGCACTGGTGCCTGCCGTAGAGCCATTGCTTCAGAATACTAACATCAAGCCACTTGATATGTGTTTGATGTCTAAACAAGTCACATCCTTTGCCATCAGGAAAAAATTGCAATGGGACCTGGCTGCAGGGTTCTGCGTTTCAGATGAAAATCTGCCTAGATGAATTACAGGCAAAATAATTTGTCTGAAAGACTTTCTTCTTTTAATCATATGAAATACGTGGTACATAGTTGGAACCTTTTTTTTAAACATCCAGATAACTTGGTCCCTGCTCTAGTGTTAAAGCCTTGTCTAACATTTCGTGCTGGGAATGCAAAGCAGGGCACCAAGTACAGTAATACAAATAACACTTTATTTACAGTTTCATGGCTTTCAGATTTCCTGTCTCCATAATCACTTCCTACTAATTTCCCTCTGTTTTGTTTGAAATGGTAGTCTTTTCAAAGAAAGTGCCCAAAGAAACAACGCCTTTGTAAGGTTTGGATTAAATCACGGAGGTTTTTATACTTCTTTTTTCTTGATGTCTGTATTTCCTAGTACCGGTTTTCTGTATTAACAGAGTCCGTGCTGTATGTCTGGGTGGTTCAAACAGGATCATGATAAGAGAACAGCAAAAAGGCCAGCAATGAAGGGTTGGAGTCTGGGCTGGAGGAAGCTGGCACAGCTCCACTGATGCACATCAGCTACAAATCAGAATCCTCTGAAGAGCCAAATGTTTTAATGCTGAACATGAAAATGTTTCATGCACTACCATGAAACCTGCAAATTTGCAAACTTGAGCATGTACAAAACATTTGGATATAATCAAATATCTGTGTTGTAGAAAGTAAATAAAAGAAATTGACACAGAGGTGGACTGTACAGGGAGACTAGTTTGGTATGAAATTATATCTACATAATATTTGATACATTTTTATCTTGTCTAATGGTTTCAACTGCCTAATGAGCAACATCTCCTATAGCGATATTTAGACTCCTCTACTTATGTCAAGTTGGCTGACCAAAACAGGACAGACCCCAAATTCTCTGTCACTTTTGAAAACATAGCTACCAATAAAAAAAAAAACAAAAAAAAAAACTGCACAAAGACATAACATCAAGTAGTTTGAGTATACTGGTCCCTTAGGGTTTTCTCTTGGTCCTGTCCCAACTACTTAGTCAAAATTGTCTATATAACAGCAAAAGCAAAAACCAGTTTCTACTTCAGATCTTTGGCCCTTCGCTTCTTTCACAGCCTTGATCACCCATCAAGTTTCCTGGCATAGCTGGCCTTTCAGACCTTTTCTAACACTGAAACTCCCAATACTGTCCTATGAAACAAGCCCAAAGAAGTCCTGTGCTGCCACCACACCTGGCTTCTTAACTGCTTCATTCAATCCTGTTTGACAATTATGCGCTATTCTGTCTAAAAAAAGTCAGAGACTTTTCTTTTTCTGTGAATAGCCTGTATCTTTGACTACTTGTTTTTGAACCTAAAATATAAAGCAAAGAAAATGATAGTTCTGTTATTCCATGTATTAGTTACATTATATTTGGAATAGTTTAAGGAACAAATATCTCCCACATGTGCCAGTGTTGCCATTGGTCTGGTTGCTTTCCATTTTTAAGGGGAGCTTTGACCAGTCAAACATCACAAATGAATTCCTTATCGTGTTTATGTCACACAGAAAGATTTCTGAGAAACCCCTGCCAAAGAGGGAACCATATCACCTCCCTGTTCAGACTGGCTTATTCATTTTCCAGATAGAAGAATTTGTTTCCACTAGCAAAATGCTGCTTCAAAAGAGTGCTCTCCATATCATGTCACTGGAGATGTTCACTTCAGAAACATCTCCACTCATTTGGGACACTCAGCATCCTTCATCTCTGATTTTCAGAGCCTGCTGAACACCAAAATCCTCATTGATAACAGCTGGACCTGCCACGCTCAATGCTTCAGAAAATCAGGAGGTAAGTAGGTGTTACACATGGAAAAAAAATGAAGGTCTCACAATTAGAGGCTGCTTTTAAAAATGTTGTTACATTTCTGTGTCTTGGTTTCTTCAGATGTGATGAGAGTATTGCACAGACTATCCGTGTCTAAGGGATGTGCTGAGATCAGCCCTGGATGACAGACTTTATAGATGTATAAAGAATTAAGAGGTGATGGTATGAATACTGGAAATATTTGACACCCCCTCTCACATCTTTCAAAGAGTGAACCTGTTGGCTTTACTTACTCTGTAAGTCAGTGCTTCCGAAGGGACAACTTCTTTCATGGACTTCAAAACTTGCAAGCAGTTCAAGTACCCATCTTCATCAGTACCCACCTGGAAAGACATTCACAATATTAGTTTTCAGAAAATCAAGTTGCCTCTGGGAAAATTAACTCTAGTGTCTTAGAAGTGTAACTGCAACAATACATAGTTAATCTCTCTTTTCATTTTAAAGCTGAGGGACACGCTCAAAAACTCTCACTCTTTCCATCTGCTGAGCACAGAAACACAGTAGTTTAGCTCTTTTGGCTCCACACCACCTTCCTCCCCAATTAGTCGTTTCCTAGTAGGTAATATGATAGGGCTGCAGAATAAGAACAACTTTGAAAATTCAAAAATCACGAGAATATAAAGAACTACTGAAAGAAAGGAGGGGGTTGCCATCATAGTCTATGATTGTCATTATAAAGAGCAAACACATCCCCTAAAATCTCTTATCTTTTTACAGAGACATTAACGTTTATTAAGTTTCTCAATGAGATGACATGTTCTATACATTTAGACCCTGCAAAGCCTCAGTGGCTTTACAGTCTTCTGGAGAGGATAGGCAGACAAAGAAAGAAACTTTGAATAAGCAAGCTGATGTGTTTTTCAGCCCTTTTAATCCCCAAATCAACCCTTTTTACTTTAAAACCATCCATATATAAGAGTATTGTCTTCTTTTTCATCACCTCAGCTCCCTCTCATAGTGGGTTCCCTCCAACTAACAAGTCAGAGAGGTCTCCTGTGCATCTGCTGAGATCTCACTGTCTTACACTCTTTTTCCTCTCTTCCTACAACCTCAGCAGACTTCCTCAGTCTTCAGAAAGTGCTCCCCTCTGCCTCTCCAACAACACTTCAAAGGTCCTCACCTAATGGGCCTGGCCACAGCGCCTAGCAGAGAAAAAAAGCTCTGCGACTCCCCCATATCTTAGACACTACAATGACTCAGGGCATCACAAATGCACAGCATAACTCTGATCATGGTGCTTCAGAGCATACCAGCCTGATTACAAAAAGCACCCAGCTTTTGATCAGAAAAGACATTGTAATAGCCTACCACACTTTCATTAGATTTGAAAGCCCCTAAGTCATGCAGGAGATGAAGGTCATGTCTACATCACAAAATGGAGGATAGCACAGAGATCCCACAGCAAATGGAGATCTGAATTGGTAAATCCTCATATTGCAGTTTGTCACAGTCTACACTAGCCGGCTTGGGTCCGGAAGCAATTTAACCATAGTTAGGTCATTGCTGTGCTTGAGTCAAGACATCTCTTCCACAACAAGACAGATTAGGCTGTGCACCTTTTAACAAAGCCATTGGGTTTCTGGGCCTGATTTGCTTCACAGCCAACCGGATTAGCTTCTTCTGGACTGCAGATCCTTACAGATGCTATTTAGAGGTTTGCATCAATAAATGTAAGTAAATGTGCCCACTGCAGAAAATCCATTCACACTGATGGCGTGTTCCCTTGGTACAGTTACTCAAAGCAGGTCATATTCACAAACTAGGAAAATCTTCCATAGCAAAAGGGCATTAATACCATTCCTGCAATGCAGAGACTGGGAAAAAAATAGCATTTTTGTGCTTTATGGGGAGAAGGATAGATTCACAAAGAAATACCAAGGTATTCTATGCTTAGTATAATCGTAAAGCTGTTGATTCCATCCCCCACTCCCAAGTTCACCAGCTGCACTGATTTGTGCTTGTGGTTCAGTCAGGACCACAATGTAGCAATAGCATTAAATGAAAGAAGCAAGGAAAGGAAGCCTAGAGTAAAATAATAGTGACAGGGATAACCTGAAACTTGAGTATCCAACTTCAATCAACCTTATATCCCAAGTAAGGAACTTGTAAGGGTGAGAGCTTAGTAAAACGCTTCAAATATGCCTTTGATCTGTTCAGATGCTTAAGGGAGAGTTCAGGGTCAGAAACTTGGCACCCAAGGGATCCATTACCCCAGTGAAAGGTGCTCTGCAGCTCCCTCCTGAACAAGAATGGGGGCAGAAACTATATGGGAGGTGTTCTCCAGCTGTGGGGAGATGCAAACATTTTGCTGCTTTCCTAATATTTCACACCCTGGTCCAGGACACAAGACAAACAAACCGGATGTTGTTTTGACTGTCTCATTTTACATGGACCAACATTACAAGAACTGAAAGAAAACCTTAGCACCCCTTCCCGCCCCCCTCCTTGGACCAATTGAGCTGTCAGTGTCTGCGCAGAAAGCGATTGTTCAGTCGAAAACACATTTCAACCCAGTGCAAACGGAGCAGTCTTGAAAAGTGGAGTTTCCTTTTGTGCCTCCCTTCCAGGGAAAGTGAAAGGCGGCAAGAAGAGAGGCAGGAGGGAGGGAGGTGAGCATTTTGCACTATCAGCACTCCCTGCTGTCTGCTCCGTAGCCCGCCTTTGGCACGCAGCCCCAGAGGCAGCACACGCTGTCCTTCCCAGCTGGGCGAGTAGTCCTGTGACTGCAGTGACAGATATGCACTGGGGAAATGTTTGGAGAGAGCTAGAGGAAAGTGATGGCGTTTCAAAACCAGAGCTTTACTAAGCAGTGGGTCATAACCTTTGGTTAAAGTTTATCTTTCGGAGGTTGGTAACTTAGCAACAAGCATTTTATTCATTCATTTTATACACACAGAAGAAGTAGCATCAGGCATGTCACAGTACAGATGTGTCAAGGCATTAGGGGTGAAGCATGTTCACGAGGGAACTGTGATTTCATGCATTCTGTGGAGCAGAGATGTACAGAGCTACCCCTCTAAGGCAACATGCTACTATTCTTCACACAAGAGAATGAAATCATCAGGAAATGGCAAGAAATTTCCAGATCCCATGCAAGGTGAAATCTCTCCTGTTTAGTTTTACCAAAAAATAATGTGAATAGCCTGTTGTCAGATTTAAAGAGGTTTTCCGTGAAGTTCCCTTAATGGAGACTACTTCCTTTTTTGAAGAGACAACTCTTGTATTTCTGACTACCAAAACTCACTTTTATTTGGGTGCAGAATAATGTAATACCCAAGACAAAATTAGAAAAAAGGAAGCTGTATACACAAATAGCAAATATCTGCTCTGACATCATATAAAGTGGGGATTTGTAGCTTCTTGTCCTTTTGTGGCACAACTGCACTATTGATCTCAGTGTCCATTTAACATCTTCCCAGGCTGCAGTTTGCAATTTAGATTCAGTATTGAAAATCAACAGCAGAGAAGGTGTTACATCACATCACATCAGTTCCTTTGTTCACTGCCTTCAGAACCTGCAGATATAGCTGGTACCCTTTTCTGTCCAAACTAATAAATATTTTGATGGCTGACTACCAGTGAATTTCACAAACTCAACAGAGAAAGCATAGCAGCAGAAAGGAAAGGATACCATAATTACCTACAGGTTATCATAAGCTCAGGTTCTTGCTACACATTTACATCCTTCCCCACTGCTAATGAATTCATTATGTAGTAAGTGCTAAGTAGCACAGGGAAAGGACTTGTTACACAGAAAAGTCTGTGATGGACAGCCCTGATACTGCTGTGCAGGTCAACCTCTGCTCAGGGATGCTCAGGGACCACACAGTGTTCCCATGGGACTCTACCTATTTTCCATGCACCAGCAAGGCATGCAGTGAATGAGAAGGGCTCCATGCAGAAAGGGGAGATGTCACTGCTCAGCACGAGGACAGTCCTCTTAGGAACTCTGAAAGAGAAGTACACTGCATATGTGGTCCCCGAGCTGCCCTTCCCAGCCAGACAAATTTGTGCAAACAGCCCTTGGACCACAGGTTGACACAGGTCTTACTGACACTGGCAGCATCACAGGGTCACTTGCACACAGATGATCTGGGCCTGGCAGTATGTTAGGGACTAAGGCTTTTGTTGGACTCAGCCACAAAGATCTTGTTGTTTGGAAGTGCATTTAAGCAAGCTCAGTTGTCACTGTGGGAACTGATGTAACTGTATGACATGAGAACATTGTCCTTTCTTCAACCCCAAGCACCACACTGCCTTTCACCATGTTTTGGAGAAGACTGTCTCTTGCAGCAGAATATCATGGAAAGAGAATAGCTGTAGGGGCACATAGGAAACCACTTGGATCAGCTTGCCAACCCCCAATATTCCAGTGTCTTCAAGCAGACCCTCAAAAACCAGAGGGCCTGTGAACATGTCACGGTTTTGTAGTATGGGGAAAGAAAGTAGAAGGGTTGCTGTACTGCTGTATTTAGTTTTATATATTTAACAGCTTCTGCTTTACCTAGATACATACACAAGTACACACTTTTCACAACTTATGTGATATATGACAACTGTAATATTGTCAGGTCTTGCTAACATTTATCCTCAGCAACCCAATGTTCATACCACTTGCAAGCACTCTCAACAAGGTCCCGACTGCTCTGCTGTAGCACCCCACTTACCAAAAATGGCAGTGTCCTGCACCTCCCTGGCTCCAGCCTATCTCCCCACAGTCTCTGTCCTAGGACTCCACTGCCTACTTCTCTCCCCAGGACTGCCGCCTTCTCTCCCCAGGACTGCCTTAACCCATCCACCTCTAAGGCCAACCTAATAAGCCCATTTGACCTGGATGACCTTGTCCAAAGTTATTCCTTTGTTCCTGCGCTCTCCATTTCCAGCAAAGCTTTTTTTTTGTTTAACTCTTATTATGTTTGCCTTTACCTGAAATGTGCTTGCACCTCCCCAGTGGAAACCACTGGAAAAGGGAATGTGACAAAGCTCCATTATAACGAGCAATAAAGGGAAAGTTCTACCCTAAAGAGCTTGTAATTCATGACAAAGCACACTGGTGGCTTTGCGACTGGGAGCTGTAATTGGTACCCAAGTTTATTTCATCCAGAGCTTTCAAAGGATCATAACTTGGGAATAAATGTTCATCACCAAAGAACCGCACTGGTTTCAAAACTGCCACCCACCAGATGAAAATCTTCCATAAGCAATGATCCATGTCATCAGCTGTTGAAATTTTAGGAACAAGCTTGTGTTCTCAAAAGATTACTTTATTAAATCAAACTCTGATATTTTGGCACTTCTGCCAAAGGCTCACTGTCTCTCCTGTGAGTTAAAATCACTTCTATTCCTCAAAATACAACTCATCAAAGTGTCCCCACTGTAATGCTAAAGAGGCAGCTCTCACTAACCAACACACTTTCTTTAAAAACATACCACAGCACGTACAAATCAGCATCTAAATTTACTCCAGGACACGTAATTCTTCAAGCTAAATGACTGCCACAAGTATAATTATTCCATCTTCAAAAAAGTAGACAGAAAGAGCAAAATAAACAAAAGACATGGAAGGAAAAGGAGAGAAACAGAAGGAAGAGGGAGATCTTGTGTCACAGTGCATCCCAAATTTGTCAAGTCAGAAGCATTTATGAGAAGAGAGTGTCCTACAGTCCCTTCCTTCTTCCTGGCCAGCAGCACCAGATTCAGGTGAGCATATATCTGGTAGGAAAAACAGTCAGTCACTTAGCAAACTTTTATAAATCACCAGGGAAGGATCAGAGTCTTGCATAGAACTGGAAATTATTGAGAACTGGAGGAGCAATGCTTTGGTGAATGTTAAAGGCTGCATATTTCAGGATTAATTACTCTGTTGTAAGATAAGGACTTGTCAAATGTAAATGAGAGAAGGTGGAAGAACATGTGAAACTGGCCAAGCGAGAGAGAACTACAAGCCAGCAATGTGATATGGTTGTGAAAAATGCAAGGTAAGGTCTGTCACGAGGGGTATTTCCAGCAGGGAATCATTAGTAAGAGGCAGTGGAAAGATTTCATTGGTAATGATGACTGGAGCTCTGGTTATCCCCATTATAGACTGACTGGGCCCTGATCACCCTAGTGGGCTCTGCAGTCCCTTCCACCCTCCTACAGTTTGGCTGCTCAAGTCCAAGGTCAGACCCAATACGACACAGTTGAGCAATCTTGCTGATCAGACTGTGGTGAAAAGAGCTGCAAGGAGCCTTGCTGGGGCCTCGACCCATTGGCTCAGGAGCTGCATTTAAGCTCTGGCACTTTCCCTTGGTCCCTGCCTGAGCTGCATTGCTGATCCTGACCCTGACCTGTGAACTGACTTCTTGGCTTGACCTCAGACTTGTCTCATTGCTATAGACTTCTCTGCAGTCACCGGACTCTCGTCTGACTCCGGTTCCTGCCAGCAGACCTGCCCTGCTCACCTCGTTCAGGTGCTGTGGGACTGGGCCCTTGTCAGCAAGGCCACTGCCCTGCCTGCCATGCCATCAACCTCAGCTCCCCTGCCCTTGTGGAGCAGCCAGCCTGTGCTGCTCCCTGGTGCAGAAAGAGATGCTCAAATCGGAGCAGGTTCAGAGCAGGGTGATGAGAGGAATGTGAAGGAGACCAAAGGGATTTGTCTTGGTCAGCCTTGCAAAACCATGGCTGAGCTGGAACACAACTGCCTCAATAAATACCTCCAAGATAAGCAAGAGGAAAGAGGAGCAAGCTAAATGAGCAGGCAATGCTGACACAAAAACAAATGCAATCTGGAAATTAGACACAGGTTTCTTACCACCAAAGCAGTCAGGGTCTTGAAAAGCCTGCTAATCAGTGTAGAGGGAACAGACACTACAGAGGGAGGGCCAGATCCAAGTTCTTGCTCATGCATTGCCTAAGGGAGCACAGTAATGCTCAGTGCATCCCAGAGGCTGAAACTAGGCTGACTCTAGTTGAAAAAGAATAAAGGACAGTTGAAAAAGGATACCTGTTTAGTTCAAACTCTTTCTTTTAACTTGTCTTTTCACCAACTGTTTGTGGCTTGGTTCCCTGCTTCCTTTCCCACATAGTGTATTTCTGGCTTTGTGACTCCACCATGGTTGGCTAAGGGGAAGGATTTAGAAGTCCCCATTTATCTTTTCAGTAAAATTCCTCCTTGTTTTAAACCCTTCTTTTAATATTTAGTACTACCATGCTCATTTTAGGTGTATCTGATTCATTCCTCACTTCTTTATCTAGTGAATACTGAACTTAATTACACTCGGCATGCTCATTTAAATTGACCATTACGCTGTGCTGTTCTCTCACATGGTGAGCTAAAGAGAAAGCCTAAGTCCATATTTGACATCCTCATTCAAATACTGCCTTCAGTCAAGCAGTTTAAAATTGCTTTTGGGGAGGGAGAGAAGGAGGGAGGGATTCAGGGGGAGTGTGGTCTTGTATTTGGTTACTGCTACTGAGCTGGAACAGCGCACAGAGAAAGGCCTGGTTTTTGCTATCCATAGTGGGGAATTTAATTTAAGAGTGATGTGTTGCAGGTTGGAAATATGTATTAAATACCCAGATGCAAGCGCAACGGGTACAGAAAACAGCAAAATAAATACAAGATATTGGCTCATCTATTCAGAGGGCTGATTTCCCAAACCTGGCACATTCGGGATTCGCTGCCTGCCCTGATTTTGTGTGTCACTGATTTGGCTAGGATCTAAACAGAGAGCTTCACAGTTATTGAACCACCGTCCCAGCCCCAGCCAAGGACTGAACACAAAGCAGGCCTGAACAAACCAGCAGGCAGACTACAAAGGAAAAGCAATTGTTCTGCTTAGCAGCAGCACTGTTTCTGCTATGCTTAGCATTAGAACAAGTTAATTTGGGAGCACAGTCTTCCTAAAAGGAATTGTTGCTCAGCCCAGCATCTCTAGGTTTCATGCAGTGTGCTGCCCTTTTCACCAAGCATGAGCTGTGGATGCTACTTGCAATGTATTTTTATACTATGCATGTTGTATAAAAGCTTCTAATGAAGATCAGCTCTCTTAAACCCTTGACTGGCATCTTGTTAAAAACTGACATCATATTTCCCTATCATCATTGATTTATGAGGAAGTTTCTACCCTGATTTAATAAGCAGAAGGAATAATTTTACTGCTAAAGACAAAACATGACACTGTAATACCAAAATAGAAATACAGTTTCTCCTCCAGTGCGCTCGGTCTAAAGTACTTGGTATTAACTGAGTCTTCACAGAGGTAAAAAATAGATCATCATGAATGAAAAGCATGGCCAAAAGAACAGAACCTCACAACACATGTGAACTGGCCACAGCTCCATCCTGGTTAATGGATTTACAGAAATCACCAGTGTCTGAAAAAGCAGCCAACAGAATTTGAGAGGCCCAAGAGATGTGACCAGAAGTGAGCGAGGAGACACCTGCCCATAGCGCACAGGCTTGGCCCTTTAAGCAAGGGGCAGGTCAGAGGAGCCCTCAGGTTGGACAGACTACCCTGGGTGTGGGATGGAGGGGGACGCACCTGCCTACGTGGCACTGAGCTGACCGCAGAGCTCCCGAGACCCTGCCCTCCCAGGAGCGAGTACATATACTTTGGGCATGAAGAGAAGGATGTGGCCTGGCTTTTCTTTGTTGCCACGACCATCTTCTGATGCTTTAACATTTCCTTGGGGCAACAAACAACCAACATAAATTAAAGCAATTCTCAAACTCCTCTAACCGTTTAACGTCACTCAGCACGAGGCTGCTAGAGAAGTAGCTTAGGCTTTGCACTCACAGCAGCCTCAAGCTGTGTACTTCTCAGCTGTGTTAGCTACTCCTTCGTTCTCCACAGTGAGTTTTTCCATAGCTGGATGCCACTATACCTTGTCCTCGAGCATTTTTGTGAACACTAGTGCTGCAAAATGCCACAAAAGGAAAGCAAGCAGCCCTTCAGCCCCACTCTTCTTTACCTGGAAGCCACTCTCTTTTACCTGGAAGCAGGAAGCCGCTCCGGGGAACACAGAGGAAAAGGGTGAGCGCCCCTTCCCTCCTCTGCACAGCTGCAGAGGCCTAAATTACACTCTAGCCTTATTCACTGGAGTCAGTGAGCTGAGTAAAAGCTGAATAAAGACCTCAGAATCTGGCCCCCGCACACTTTGGAAGGTGTCAGGGTATCACACAGAAAGCTGAGAGCCAGCACTGCACCGTTCATGGTGCCAACGGACCAGCTCCAGGGTTTCTCAGCTGGCAGGAGACAGCGGTACTGAGCATCTTGCTCAGACACTGAACGCAGCAACAAACTGAGGGCTAGATATAGCACACTCGTTCAAATAGCACAGTATTTTAGTATCAGAAATAGTATCTTTTTTCTTTTTTTTTCAGTGAAACTACTGGCAGAGAAAGATACAGCTTAGCATGAAAATAGGTATCAGAATAAGGCCCTAACTGAATAGTCAGTACTCAGCATAATTCTCTCTTTTCATCCCCTCAGCCTAGATCCTCTCCAAATATTCAGATCAAACCCTGCAGCAGAGCTCACAGGATTTTGGCCATTAAAAGTAAAAGCTGGAACACTTGGATTCTGCATCTATCATATCCCTTTATTTTGAATAAAGACAGCTCCCTGATTTTGACCTCAGGCTAATTATGAAGTCTCTGCCCCTCTCTCTCAGAAAGATCAAAGAACTGAAGCAGATATGCTTGCTACTAAACATAAAAGAAATACAGTTTTAAGAAACACATTTAAGAAACACATTCCCCTCTGTACTAATATTTTGTATGCAAAATACTTCACTCAACCTTCAGCATGTGTAAAAGCATGTGAGGAAAAAGACAGAGAGAAAAACAGAACTCAAGATAAACCATGAAACAATATTACTGCCATTTAACGGTAAAAGTCTTTTTCAAAGGTCCCAGCATGCCTTATACACAGTCTACATTTGAATGATGCATTGTTAGACAATGGAGAGGGCCAGCAGAGGAAAGTAGTCAAAAATTATAAATGAAAATTACAAATGACAAATGAAAATACAGGACAGGAGACAAACACAACCATCCAATTTTCATTTTAACTTTCTGGGCAGTACAGTAAAAGAGTTTGCATACACTCCATCAAAAGCAGTGGGAATAACCATAAGAGCCATCCTTCTCAAATCACAGAAGAATTCAAATGGGAAGCGGCACGCAACAACAACAAAAATAGTTGTTAATGCATAAAACTACTGTACGTCTTCCAATAGCTGGACTCAAGAACCCTGGTTAAATACTGACTTTCTTTCAGAGTCAATCAGATAATAAGACCCCTTTAGAGGCACAGAATAGTTAAATTCATCACCATAATTTAATTGTAGAAGGTTATTAAAGAGCACTTCGACTCCCCTCCTGCTTCGGCGCTGCTTTTGTGTATTAAACTCAGACTAATCAAATTGCAGATTCCAAGAGTACTGTATTAGTCATCCCCATCCCTTTTAATTTGTTTAATGGCCTCCTTTTTTCTCCCCCCTCTTGTGTGTGTGTTCTGACTGGCTGTGCAGTGCTTAGGCTCACGACATGTAAATAAAGAATGGATAGGGGAACAGTTCGTCGAAAAGAATAAAGCGTGCCTCCATTCTAAAGTTACATTTGATGTCAGAGTAATTCATGGGACATGTACTGCAAGCAATGGTGCTTATTATTTCTGCTTAACTGTCTACAGACACAGGAGGAGAGGGGAGAGGAAGAGAAAAAAAAGGAAGAAAGAAAAGAAAAGAAAAGAAAAGAAGTCTGAATTTACACTTACCGCTTCAAAAGCCCTTTTGTACTTAGCCAACTTCTCCTGGCTGAAGATGCAGTATTTTGCCAAAAAATCGACTGCAAGAGATGACAAAAAAAGGATAAAATAGCCCATAAAAGAACTCCTTTCCCCACTTTTCCTTAAGCAGTTTTGTAAATTACTCTTTTTTTAATGTATGACAACACTGACCACAGAAGCCTCTTCTAGTAGAAAGTTCATTTATGATATACTGCTTGTGGGGGGGTTGTTTTTTTCTTACTTTTTTATTTGGAAAAATCTTTTCACCTGGCCCAAGGCACAAAGTCAAAGTTAGCTCTGAATAGGAGGTGTTTAACATGTATAACACATAAGAGCTCCATCCTGCTCTGGCGGTAGTCTGGGAGCGTGGCAAGGGCTTGTTGTTGTTTGTTTTTAACTCTCCCAGAAAAGAACCTCTTCAGACTTGAGTTCTGCAAAGTAGTATCGACCGTGTATACTCCCAAGTCTAAAGGTACCAACAGAAATGAAATCCCTTTTGGTTTGTTCTAGTAAGAAGAGACAGATATACTAACAGCACTTTTGCAGTTCCAGAGTTAAGTAGCTTTATCACAAAAATTACACTCCCTTTCCTATTTCTCTTCTGACTGAGAACACATAGGAAATACTGGCATCACGACAAAACCCCATTACCCTCAATTTTTTTGCTGCCAGTTCCCAAGCCTATCATCCAAAAAGGCGAGGAGCCTGACTTATTGGGTTGTATGAAGTTGGCCTTGTTTCCTCACACTTATCAGATCATGAAACATTGCTGAAAGTGGGATGAGAGAATGGGAGGGAAACATGAGGTCGTGCCACAAACATAGGTCAAGCTGAAAAACAAAACAGAGAGTACTGTTGATGGTACCGAGTAAGTCACCACTGCATTCAAACTCCTCTTGACAGTTATACATACCTTTCGTAATTTATTTCTCTATGTCCCTGGGTCATTGTTCCCATTGCTTCATCATCTTTTCCATCTTCACGTGAAAGAGATGCCATTTTCACTTCAAGAGAAACTACCAGCAAACTCAGGTCCTGATGGGGAAAAAGTGTTGGAAGTCAACTCTTATAATTTCCTGTTCATTTACTCTGAGATCGGGAAAAGACATAGTAGCTTGCAAAAGGGCCCAGAAAAACTTCTGAAACATATTAATAATATACTAATAATAACTATTATCATCATTAACATTATTTTACTGTAAAGAGAGAGGGAGTGAGTCACAGTGTTGTAGCAATATGGTATTCTGACTGGTATCTAAACAAGCTCGCGACATAAATCTACTGCTTCTTTTTAAAAGAATACATTTGTCTTCAAGTTGTGTTTCAGGACATGTGCAAGGAGGTTCCTATAGGGAGGGAAGACTCATTGTTTGTTTATAGCTGTGTCCAAACGGCACAAAAGGACAAATAAAGAAGCCTAAATGTCACTGTTTCTTATCCTGTACACTCCAGATGAAACAAATCTGTACAACAACAACAACTGCAAAAATATCTTGGATTTCAATGGCAAAACAACAACAAAAAGAGGTTTCTATTTCAAGCACAAATTGACAGATGCTCCAAGATCTGTTGTTATTGCATGATATGTTTCTCAATTCCAGACTAAACTATGATACTTAAAGGAATGAGAAAACTTTTCTAACAGAACTTGGTTTGCACATACCTATATTATTGGCAGCATCTAAAACAGATTTAAGTCAAGGAGGACCAACTGTACTAGTGACACAGCTTCTGGAGAGAATTGCACCACTGTTAGCACTGAGCGCTTCCCCAGGATCTAACACATTTTCTCTGGAACAAATTTTCAGAATTTGCCCTCTTTTGTTTGCACACTGACATCAGTTTGGGAGATGTAGATGTTCTAACCCTCTGTGATATATCATTTATAGGATTATCTGCATTGGCGCCATCTGGTGATGCTGGAAAATAACAAACCATAAAAGAAAACGTGTCATGTTTGCTCTTAAAATCTTGACATTTCTTCTCACCAAGTATTTCAAAACATTGCCAATTTACTTCCAACTGACTTGCTAACAAAATATCCTTGCAGCAATTTTGGGGGTGGGAAGAGGGAGGAACATCTCTCTCCAAGAAACAGAAGTGATCTTCTGTGTGGGACAAGCTTTAGGAGTTCTTATTTAATCAATTTTTAAGGCCAGATTAGGCTCTTGGATCATCTGCTCCAATGTGGTGTGTAACAAAGGACAAAGTACATCACATATACCTGTGTAATCAGCCCAATTATTTGTACCTAGCCAGAGCATGTTTTTCTAGAAAAGTGTCCTGTCATGATCTGGAGCTTTCAGAACATGGAGAGTCCCATATATCCCATTATTTCCATGGTCAATCAATTTGGCTTGCATATCACTTGAATTTGTGATAAGTTTCAACAACAGCAGTCTTTGCAAGGTTAAAGAACCTTTTGCCATCCAGGAATTCCTTCCCGTAAAATTACTTACATGCTCTATTAAAGTGCGCCCACAATTTAAATTAATGAAGTGGAGCTCTGTAAGTATTTGTCAGACATTTTCTCCAGTCCTGAAGGATATTTTGGTGATTACTGCCTCTCCCCCTTCAAAGGTTGGCATTTTTTAAAACACAGACAGCAAAACTGTGTGAATAGCCCCACAGTAGCATAGATCTCCTCTTACTTATTCTTTCCCCCTGGAAATTGCACCAAAGGGGCAATCAAACAGTGCTGCTTGCCACTCCATTTTCTTGGCAATAATTTCGACTTCAGGGAACCGGGTTTCTCCATCCACGTTTTTTGTGCATCTGTTTCTCTCTCTTTGTTTATTCCCATGCTCCCAGTTTCAAAATCACTGATCAATTTTGACCAAGGATGACGGAGGGGTAGAAGTTTTATGGGAATTAAGTACCTACAAGTTTCATGGAAATAGGCGGCAAAGTACAGGGGGGGAGGGAGACCCTATTAATTCCCTCATTGAGGGAAAGACCTCAGCATGAGCTCAACCTTTGTTACAGCCTGGAAATCCACACGAGAGAGAGACACTGGAAACCAGCCATCATTAATAAGGCCGCTTATGGAACCACCTGTTTAATTAATCATTCTGTGCCTTAAAGAACCATTTAGAAACAGCTCCATAGTTTTCAATATAAGCTTGCTTGCAGTGCCCCCAGTAGGAGTCACAGAAACTGAGGTTAGGGGAAATTGGCCCCATACGCATTGTAGATCTCATAACAGATACCCCTAAAAGGCTGCTAGAGGTCTTTGAGGGGACGGGCAGACCCAGATATGGGTCTGCCATATTTGTCTCTCCATTGTTCAGTACTTTACAGCCAGACACATCTTCTGCCCTACTGCCTGGCAGGATCTCTTTTTCCATTCCCCACCTTTATGAGATAACCCAGAGCTGGTGACAGAAACGATTGCATCCAAAGTCATGCTGAGGCTCTAGTTATTCAGTTTGCACAGAGCTGAGAGAAGAAAAAACTAGCTGCCAAACTCACAACAAAGCTGTGCTGAGCACATCTGTATTCAAACGTTCAGTGTCATGAACTGGTCAGCTTTACAGGGATGGTGAAAGGCTGCCTCCCTGACACTGGACTAGACAGCCACACTCTGCCAAATTTCAAGTCTTCACTCCAAAAAATATAAATATTCTAGCTTTGCAACAACACAATTGTAAGGTTATTATTTTCTTAGGTACAGATAGAATAATGCACTTTTCCCCGGTGCTGAGGAATAAATACACTGTTTTATTGAAATCAGGAATCTTTCTAAACAAATATTTCAGGGAGGATTTCAAACTAAAATTAAATCCCTTAAAAGAAAAAAAAAGAGTAGTCAGCTTTGGAATATTTTTCTAGTCCATTATTTGTAACATCCTACTTCAAAATGGCATGTAAGAGAAAAATAAAATATATTACTGTGGCGGAAAAAAAGGAAAATTACTCTTTGTTCTGTTGTTCACAAGCTCCCCACCACCTGTACCATTTACTCCATACACACATTCACACCTGTATGTGCTTTCTGCACTCCTCCTACATGTTGTACAGAGTACTTGGGAGATGCTCTCTGAAAACAAGTGTAAGTTTGCAGAAGAAAGGGCCTGGCAGGTCAATATGAACAAGAGTAGTTAGCAAAAGAGCATGTAAGGTGCCAGCAAAAGAAAAAAGGATTCAGACCATGGGCAGGTCGAGCATCTGGCCTGGGAGAGGGGCAGAAAACTGACTCGGGGTGCTGCTGGGGCAGAGGTCTTCACAGGGACCTCACGGCCCAGCAGGGCTGATGGAGCATGGCGGTGTTGGCAGCATGCCCCCTTCCTCATGAGGGGAAGGTGGCTTGCATTGCTTTTATGACCTAACAATCTCATGCTCACAGTAAGCTTCTTATATTGAAGGAATATTAAGTTGGAAAGTCAAGTGCTCAAAGGCTAGGAAATTATGGAAAAAAGTATGGAACTGCATACAGAAAGGCCATGTCTTGATGCAAGAATATTGGAAGGTAGAAGTGAGACTGTAAAAGCAACTTTAGCTTCGGCATTTAATAATGCTTCAAAACAAGAGAAGAACTGAGGGAGTTTAACAGGGAGTCGGTAGCAACCTTTGTCCCTTTCCAGATCCATAATTTCCACTTAGTTTTTGATTACATTTGTTGTATGTTCTTAAAACTATAAAGAAGATCTTGTAACATTTTATGAACATCAATGGATTAACCCTCTTAACCTTCCCTGAATGACACATTATTCCCCTTTTACAGATAGGGAAATTGAGAGATTAAGTAACATTTCTAGAGCCAGCAAGCACATTGGTGGCAGACACAGAAAATCACTGCTCTTCAGCATTGTGCTTTAACTGGAGACAATGCTCTCCCATGGGATATCTGTGTCAGAGCTTTGAAGGACATCAGACTACATCAGGCTGTCAATAGAGATAATGGAATAATTGGCAACTGTGTCTACGATGCTTTTCCTTTCAGGAAAGCAGGATTAGGATCTTCAGCCAATTAACTAATGCTGTTGACTGGGCAATCATAGATGTTTATGAGACAGATAGAAAGGAAACTACAAGGGAAGGCATAATCAGAGGCTCAATTAAATACTAAAACCAGTATACCACTTACAAAGAGTTAAGAAATATGTACGCTTTGGCTTTGCTAAAATAGAAACTATCTCATGTTTGGACCTGGCCATTCAAAATCAGGTCTAGAAACCTGAATGTTCAGGATCCCAATGATAATTCTGAAATACCACTATGTAATTTGCATTTACCAGTGCAATTAACACACTTGCTCATAAGAACCAAGCATTTTGCATGTAATCACTGGACAGAACAATAATAGGCAAATATATAAGTTCATATGTTCATAATGTGTAAAGATATAAGTTCACTTTAGAAGTACATGTGCAAACATACACAGGTCTTCCCCAGAATCAACCCCTTTAAAGAAAAATCCATCAATATTTTGCAAATACAAGGGAACTCTTTTTTTTTTTTTTTTTGTATTAGATAGGCATCAACATCTTGCTTCAGCATTTTCAACCAGATTATCTCATTTTCATGTACCCTATCACAAGAAAAATATCATGACAATCCATTCTCTTAAAAATGCTTCCTATGTGGGGCTTTCCAACATTTTGACAGATTGCCCACATTTGTCACAAACTGCCTGTAGTGCTAGGTCTAACACATCACCACTGCTGGATAAAAGCATAGAACAGGATTTCAAAAGTTTAAAAAAATGTCTTTTGGCCTGTAAGTCTGTACTCCCATACTATGTAAGAAAAATCAACACGATGCACATACCAATGCTGTTTCATCTGAAACAGGAGACCTTTTTCTGTTGTAAGGGAGTCCAAAGGGCACTTCCTTTTACAGGGCTCCCTAACAGACACTCCTGCAACTCCAAGGTGTGGCATCCATAACTGTTGTAAATAACTCACTTTATTCCCCCTTAGAAAAGAAATATACCTTAAAAATTTAAGATTGGGACTTTGGTCTGAAGCTAGCTTCTCTTGCCTTCTCCCCCTTTCTTCTCTCTCTCTCTCTCAAACACACACACACACACACACACACACGCGCGCGCGCGCGCGCGCAGAGAAACCTTTGTATTTTGCATATCCCCAGGATATGCAAATGTTACCTATTCTTTGCAAATAAGGGTGTGACTGCCATTGTAACAGCAATAGACAGCCAGTCTTTGGTGCCTAAAGCTCACCAGTGTAATAGAAAAGGGAAAGACAGAAAAAAGTCAGTTGTGTATCACTACATTCATCCTCCTTGAACAGATATATTTAAGTGCAATATAGATAAAAAGCATGCAGATATTACCCTAATTTGAAAGAGAAGCTTGTCAATAAAGTGGGATGCAACTGGAAGAGAAACTGAAGAATGTCTGTGTGTTCCTCTCATGTAACCCCAGTAGATGGGTAGGACAATATTTCATTGTACCTGCAGTCTTTGATAGAACTTATGCATTAGCATATCGTATAGCTCAGATAATGATGTATGTTCTGAAAAATCCATTTCTCTCAACCCCCTCCACTTTTTGGAAAGGTGCAGTTTTCTAACATCAGGTTTTCCTTTGCTAGCCCAGCTGCCCAGTCCAGCTATGCTTTTCTTCCATATTTCATGCTAGCCAACATGCCAAGTTTGTCTTCATTTTTACCAGAGCAGAGGTAGACTTGCACCTTTTACATCCTTCTAAAGGTTTTTTTTACTGATTTTAGAACATCATCTGGCCCTGTAATGTCAGGCAGACCTTCTGATTCATGCTGCTTCTGACTCATGCTTTCCTGGTTAGGCACTAGCATAAGAATAAGGATTTACAGAAAGTTATTATGCTTTATCTTGTTAGGTCTTAACCTTTCAGAGTATATTATAGTTTGATAGTATTGTAGCTTGGTATCTGGCTTTGCAATTGTGTTTTCTCCAAGACACTCTGTCCAAAAAGCTGCAGATCATTGGACACTTTTCAGTTTATTCACATCAAAAAAAAAATCACCAGAAAAAAACCTTCCAGTACACCAGTGATACTGCTTTCTGAAAACAAAGAGGCAACCCAACTCAAAACAGATATTCTCAAACTTGGCACTGATGTGAAAGTTTACTAGAGTGCGTGAGAAAGCTTGGGGGCTTAATTCTTCACTGGCATGAACTTCTGGGGTCAGCTGGCAAAAACTTGATCAAATCAAATCAATTCCAAGGCAGCGCCTGTCTTGTCAGGACAAACTGGGAAGCCTTTTGTTTCTGTGGGATTCAGGCCTTATCAGCTCATTCTGTCACTCATACTTCCTCAGCCCACTTGCAAATCCTCCTGGATTTATTGCAGATGTATGAAGCTTGCTGGAAATAATGGTACAAGCAAAGAGGCTAGTCAGCTATCGACTCCAAGCTCTGGGTAATACCAATGGGAAATTATTCACACAAAAGGTGCGCTGGGGTGACAAATGAAGAGAGTGCTTTGGCCCATTGAAGATGCTAGGAGCTGGGACAAAGCTAACACACTAATACCAATCAGCTCGCTTTATCTGATTACATCCTGAGCCTTGCCGGTGCCCTCCCCATCCCCGATGCCAGCACCCTGGCCCACCCCCCGACACACACTTTCCCTTAAAGGACACAGGTTGCTTTCTTATGTGCAGCATAGCATGAAATGGTAATCTAGAGCAGGAGCGTGTCTGAAAAGAATAGAACTCTGCACAAAGCAATCACTTTTCTTCTCCTCTCCTTACCAGAAAGACATCTTTGACGTTTAAACATAACAATAAAAAATTGTTCCTCGAGAAAGTGGGAAGAATATGGGCAAAGATTTATGCTGTGTTTTCCCACACCTGTCTCCCATACCACTGAGAAGAGGAAATTATTCTTTTTTAATATTTGAAAGTTTCTTCCACCCCCCACTACTGTGTGCTGTCCTTATCCCTAGGGGGTGTCTGTAGGGACAACCTAGGGGTGCTCTAGCCCTCCCTTCTTTACCTTTCTTCTGAAGACTGCCAGTCCATTTCCAAAGGGTATGCTATAGGGTTTGCAGGGAAAGACCTGTTTGGTCCTCGGGTTAGTCAGTAAACAGTACAATCCATCTTCACCCCACTGCTACCACCTTCTCCCCCAGTAAAAGATACACCACCAAGTCACCGTGGGTTGAGTTTCAAAAGGCCTGACTTCCCAGACTGTTCTGGGTAATTCACATAACATCTCAGTCACACTAGGCACAGTGGCAATACCTAGGCATGCTGTGAAAGTCTCTGGGAAATGTCTTCGCTTAAATGGGGCTGAGCTCCTTGGTTAATATGGCCTGAATTGTGGGTTATTTTGGAAGTCTGCTCCCCTAAAGTTCATAAAGTACTTTGAGGTAAATAAGTACAAAGGAAGATTCAACTTATATTGGAAACAAAAGAAATCCTAACAATGGCATTGGTCCACTGATAGTAAGAAGGGTTAGAAATGCCAATAATAGCAATAAAAAACGCAGAAGTGCTCAATATATAGTCATTTGGTGCACATAAAAAAGCAAACTGCTATACTGAGCTCACTGATATAATGAGATCATAGGATGATGATGAAATGCCTTCCATTGTAATAATAGCTTATAGGAGTGTTAAAAAACAGGTACAAAAGTTAGACATCAGCCAACCTGGAAAATTGTTTCCAAGAGTTTTAACAGCAATCAGAGCTGTTCTTTGGATCTTCACTGCTGGTTTTCAGTGGAACTCATGGAACACTGAGGAAGCATCAGAGCTGGGAAGACAGCTAATATTGTGCCACTGTTCAAAAAGGGTAAATGGCATGACCCAGGTAATTATAGACTTGTCAGCCTAACATCAAACCCAGGCAAAACAGTGCAGCAGCTGATAAGGGATTTGATTAATAAAGAATGGAAGGAGGGAAATATAATTAATGCCAGTCAACACAGGTTTATGAAAACAGATCTTTTCAAACTAACTTGATTTCTTTCTTGGATAAGATTACTGGTTTGGTTGATATAGGTAATAGACTTAGGACTTCTACTAGCCATTTCACTTGGTATCACATGACATTTTGATTAAGAAAACAGAATGACACAAAACTATCGCAGCACCATTTCATTGGGTTAAAAACTGTCTGAAAGGTCTAAAAATGTAATTACAAATGAAAAACCTTAATGAGCTGTATGCTGGCCTACTCCTATTTAACATCTTTGTCAATGATGCAGAAGAAAAGCTTGTCACTAAAGAAGATCATGGCAGGCCAGTTGTTTGGGAGCAAGATAAATTATTAAGTAGCTTTGTTGCTGATCCAGAGTAATCTGGATGGTTTAGCTAGCTGGACACAAGAACACAATAACAGCTTTGAAGTGGCCGGATGTAAAGATTTCCCAACAGAAAGATCTGAGGGTCATAATGAATAATCGGCTGATCATGAACTTCCAGCACAATACCATGGGCAACAGGGCTAATACAATGTCACGTGAATAAACAGGAGAATCTGGATGAGACCCAGGTTAGTTACATTATCTCTGTGTCCCTGGAGATGCTCATAAGGCCTGATTCCCTGACCGTGTATACCAAATAGGCTTGGACCACCATCCTAAGTGCCCTGCCAGTGCCCAGGTGGTATGACAGGCACTGCTACCATGGCGGTACCTCTCCCTTATTGTGCTTCTCACAGAATTGCCTAGGTCATTTAGGAAGTCCTCCCACCCAGCAAGCCTTGCTCCTGCCTGGAGCTGCCCAAGTTAGCTAAAATACCTATAACACAGCTGCACAGCATGGGCCCAGATCATCTTTAAGCCAGTGCTCCAGCATACTGAATTCTGCAAAAATTTCACAGCACAGGAGGTTGTGCAGTTTGCCATGAGCATGATACTGCTGTGCCTAGACCCTTTCCCAAGCTGCCAGGAGCCCACGACCTGGGTCAGCCCCTGTTCCCAAGCAGAGGCCCATGCCCTTTTCTCCTTATAGACAAGGTACTCCATCCATGGATGCCACCACAAATTTGTCAAGGTCTTCTGAACCCGTAACCTGCATAAGCAGCTTGTTACCTGGCTGGCCCAACAAGGATACAGGAAAATAAACAGCACAGGACTAAAGAAACTTAAGAAAGCCAACAAAAAGCCAAAGCTGACAATTCCCACTCTGAGGGTGCAGTAGAAGAAGCATTCCTGCCACGAGTATGAGTTATTCCAGGGAGTGGCTCCTCCAGGCTGGCAGCTGGTAGGTGACATAGCTCCTGAGACAGGTATTGCAGTGTTGGCAGTTGCACTCCTCCTCCTATCTGACTCTGAGTGGCCTCTTTCTTTCACCCTTCTTGAACTTTGCGACTGTTCACCTGGGAACGCACTGACACAGCAAGGGCAGGGAGGACTGTGAAAAGCTGAAGTGGGAGAAGACCCTGCAAGCTGAATTGCATAATCATGTGTCACACGGTCTGGCCTAATCTCCATAAAGACCTCAGTGGGGCCCACTGCAATCCCTACTACAAGGATTTGGGGGAACCAGCATTTCCAAGGGTTTGTTTTCTTTGCTGCAGTGTGCACATGCCTGGAGTAATCTGAGGGCACATTAAGGCCCTGATGTGAAGATGACAGTCCAGGTGAGGACACGTTCACAGAGGTAGCCCTTGCAAGTGGGCAGCGTTCATATTGTGATATTGATGCCAGTGCCACAGGAAAGCTGTCCAGTTCTAGCTTCACAGTCCACAGAGATGTTGAGAAGGGACCAGGGAAGAACCTTGCCATGCAGTGTCAATACATGCACACACAAATGTCAGCACAGCTACGCTCTTTCCAGTATGTAATCACTGTGAGCCAGCAAACTCAAACATGACATTTGAGTGACAATTGTATCAGACATACCCTGAGAAGCATCCAGGCCTTCTCCCAGTGTAAAACTAGAAAGCTACTCAAAGGGTCTTCACTAATGGAATGCTTCACTAGGGCAAGGATTAGGACTGAGTATACACCCATATGTACCATTTCAAGAAAGATAAAGCTGAACAAGTGACAATATCTGAGATGACAGCTTGGAATTTGCCACTCAGATTAAACTGCTTTCAGTTTTGTGCAGGGTACAACAGACTCATAAGACTGCAGAAGTGAAGATATATTCAAACCGCAGTCACTGTTATAACTTCTGTATAGTGCCCCAGATGCTTTGTGATGGAGACAGACTAATAAGCAGTTACGAAATGTCTGACTTCTACTTCACGCAGAAAGAATCAAACTCATTTTTTGCTTTATTTTAGGATCAAATTAGGTACAGCTCTATTTAACATTTAAAGATTTCTTTCATCCCTATTTTTGGCATCAAAAAAACTCAGCTTTTATTATATTTTTATGTAGCCTGTTGTTCCTTCAGAGGTATTTTAATGCACATTCTTATATCTGTTTTAGTGACTGTTGCTCATTTTCTCAGAAGCAGATGGTGTTTGCTGAATTTTGTTTGTTCCAAAAATTAGCAACATCCAACTGTTCACTGCAGAGGTGTGAAACAGGAAAGGCCTGGTGCATAAACACAATTTCTCCCTCCTACATCCCCTTGCTTTTCTTCTGGCGAAAGGAACTGCTGCTGTCTTGTTACTAATCACAGGTCCTCAAAGCTGTGGAGTTCGTGTTGTTGCTCTACCAGTGAGGGCACACAGGTCCAACGGGCATCCCAGGCAGAACAGAGGTGTAACTAGAACCTCCAGGGACGCCAGCTCAGAGCTCTTTGTAAGAGCTACTTTGAGCCTACAGAAAGAGGAAGGCACTTCTTACCAGCTAGCTTTAGTAAGTAGTCTAGATTAGGACTCTTCAGGCTCCCTGAAGAGACTCCCATAGTCAGCGGAGAGAAGTAGGCAGAAAGGTAGTCTAAATTACATGCTCTGAATTGCCCACTGGAAGACACTTCCTGCCTTTACTGACTAAACAGGTAGCCTACAGAGATTGACTTTCAACTTACAGTTTCATGGTGCAAATACCTCCTTTGGTCTGACCTCCTTCTGCTTCCTCCACGGGCCCCTCCTGGGCATGCTGAGGCCTGTACAAGGTCTCAAGGCTCAGCTTGCTCTGAAAAACCACAGGAGAACCACTGCTTTTCAGGACTCGGCTCTCTCTCTCTGACAAGAAAGAGGAAAATGTATTGGGGGTGAGAGGAAAGATACAATCTGACTCGCATCTAGGAGTTCAAAACAACCCGCAGTAAGGAGCCAGTTCTGGATTCCTATGTTCATCTTTGTGAAACTAAGGGTGCATCATTACAAAATGATTTATAACAAGCCTGAGCAGGAGAAAAAACATCATTCCTCTTTTCTCTGAGTTTTGAATGCAATGTTCCCAGACCCACAGCTCCAGATCTGAGATTTCCCTCCAAGTTGAAGAAAGACAGCCCAGGAACACCAGCTCTTTGGGCTCCTGTCCAAAGGAGGGGGAGCTGCAATGTGCTATCTAAAGCACACTTGGAAACACCAGCATCAGGCGCTTTATCACAGAATCACAGAATAGTTGGGGTTGGAAAGGACCTCTGGACATCACCTGGTACAACCCCCCTGCTCAAACAGGGTCATCTACAGCATGTTGCCCAGAACCCCGTCCAGAAGGCTTTTGAATATCTCCAAGGATGGAGACTCCACAACCTCTCACAACCTGGTCCAGTGCTCAGTCACCCTCACAGTAAAAAAGTTTTTCCTCATGTTCAGACAGAACTTCCTGTGTTTCATTTTGTGTCCTTTGCTTCTTGTCCCATTGCTGGGCACCACTGAAAAGAGTCTGGTCCCATCCTCTTAACACACTCCCTTCAGATACTTAATAAAATCCCCCCTCAGCCTTCTCTTCTCCAGGCTGAACAGGCCCAGCTCTCTCAGCATTTCTTCATATGAGAGATGCTCCAGTCCCTTTATCATCTTAGTAGCCCTCCACTGGACTTGTTCCAGTACCTCCATGTCTCTCTTGTACTGAGGAACCCAGAACTGGACACAGTACTCCAGATAATGGTCTCACCAGGGCTGAGTAGAGGGTGAGGATCGCCTCCCTCGATCGGCTGGCAATGCTCTTCCTAATGCAACCCAGGATACCATTGGCCTTCTTGGCCACAAGGGCACATTGCTGCCTCATGGTCAGCTTGTTCACCAGCACTCCCAGGTCCTTCTCAGCAGAGCTGCTTTCCAGCAGGTCAACCCCCAGCCTGTACTGGTGCATGGGATTGTTCCTCCGTAGGTGCAGGACCCTGCACTTGCCTTTGTTGAACTTCATGAGGTTCCTCTCCGCCCACCTCTCCAGCCTGTCCAGGTCTCTCTGAATGGCAGCACAGCCCTCTGGTGTATCCACCACTCCTCCCAGTTTTGTATCATTATCAGACTTGCTGAGGGTGCACTCTGTCCCTTCATCCAGGTCACTGAAAAATTGAACAGGACTGGACCCAGTATTGACCCCTGGGGGACACTGCTAGCTACAGGCCTCCAAATAGACTTTGCCACCACTGATCACAACCCCCTGAGCTCTGCCATTCAGTCAGTTCTTAATCCACCTCACTGTCCACTCATCTAGCCCACACTTCCTGAGCTTGCCTATGAGGATGTTATGGGAGACAGTGTTGAAAGCCTTGCTGAAGTCAAGGTAGACAACACCTACTGCTCTCCCCTCATCTACCCAGCCAGTCATTCCATCATAGAAGGCTATCAAGTTGGTTAAGCATGATTTCCCTTTGGCTTGGAGATGGTGTCCAGGATGAGCTGCTCCATCACCTTTCCAGGGATGCAGGTGAGGCTGACTGGCCTGTAGTTCCCTGGGTCCTCCTTCTTGCCCTTTTTGAAGACTGGGGTTACATTGGCTTTCTTCCGGTGCTCAGGCACCTCTCCTGGTCTGCATGACCTTTCAAAGATGATGGAGAGTGGCCTAGCAATGACATCCACCAGCTCCCTCAGCACTCATGGGTGCATTCCATCAAGGCCCATGGACTTGTGGATGTCAAGTTTGCTTAAATGATCTCTAACCCAATCCTCCTCCACCAAGGGAAAGTTTCTTTCTCCAGACTTTCTCTCTTGCCTCCAGGGTCTGGGATTCCTGAGGGCTGGTCTTAGCAGTAAAGACTGAAGCAAAGAAGGCATTCAGTATCCCTACCTTTTCTGCATCTTTTGTCACCAGGGCCTCTGCCGCATTCAGCAGTGGGTACACATTTTCCCTAGTCTTCCCTTTGTCGCTGATGTATTTAAAGAAGCTCTTCTTGCTGTCCTTGACCTCCTTTGCCAGATTAAATTCCAAATAGGTCTTGGCATTCCTCGTCACATCCCTGCATACTTGGACAACATCCCTATATTCCTTCCAAGTGGCCTGTCCCTGCTTCCACCTTCTGTATGCTTCCTTCTTCTGTTTGAGCTTTGCCAGGAGCCCCTTGTTCATCCATGCAGGTCTCCCACCCCCTTTGCTCGACTTCTTGCTCATTGGGATGCACCATCCTTGAGCCTGGCGGAGGTGATCTTGAATATTAACCAGCTCTGTTGGACCTCTCTTCCTTTTAGGGCTCTATCCCATGGGATTCTTCCAAGACGGTCCCTGAAAAGGCCAACATTTGCTCTCCTGAAGTCCAGGGTTGTGATCCTGCTTTTTGCCCTGCTTCCTCCTTGCAGGATTCTGAACTCCACCATCTCATGGTCACTGCAGCCAAGGCAGCCCCCAGCCTTGACGTCTCCAACCAGCCTTTCTTTGTTTGTTAGTACAAGATCCAGCAGCACACCTCTCCTTGTTGGCTCCTCTATCACCTGTGTGAGAAAGTTATCATCATCAGTGCTCTGCAGGGACTTCCTGGACTGTTTGTGCCTTGCTGTGCTGTTCCTCCAGCAGATATCAGGGAGGTTAAAGTCCCCCATGAGAACCAGAGCCTGTGATCATGATTCTATTTCCATCTGTCCGTAGAAGGCCTCATCAACTTCCTCTTTCTGATCAGGTGGCCTGTAGCAAACACCCTCAACAGTGTCACCCATGTTAGTCCACCCCTTAATCCTTATCCATAAGCTCTCTGCTCATCGTCCACCCCTAGGCAGAGATCAGTACATTCCAGTTGTTCTCACATAAAGGGCAACTCCTCCTCCTCGCCTTCCTGGCCTGTCCTTCCTAAAGAGCTTGTAGCCATCCATTGCAGCATCCCAGTCATGCGAGCTATCCCACCATATCTCTGTAATCACAATGAGATCATAGCCCTGTGACTGCACACAGATCTCCAGTTCCTCCTGTTTATTCCCCATGCTGGGTGCATTCATGTACAGGCACTTCAGGTGCTTCAAAGAGGTATCTGAGCATGCTGATTTCCCAGAAGAGGTGCAAGAGGTTTTCCCATAGTCTTATCTTGTAGGTACTTCCTTAGCTGCATGCAATTGCCAGAGGTATCCCCACCTGAGCCCTGTTTTGCTGACTGCATGGTCTCTGTAAGTCTCCCCTTCCTCTGTCTTTCCTAATTTAAAGCCCTCCTTACCAGGTTGGCCAGGCTGTTGGCAAAGACACACATGCCCCATTTAGTGAGGTGGATCCCATCTCTCCCAATCAGTTGTTGATCTTCAAACAGGATCCCGCAGTCATAGAAACCAGAACCCTTTTGCCAACACCAGCTATGCAGCCAGTTGTTTACATGCAGTATCTGTCTACTCCTCCTTCCATCCTTTCCCCTCACTAGCAGGATTGAGGAGAAAATGACCTGGGCCCCCAAACCCCTGACCACCATCCCCAGACCTCTGTAATCCCATTTGATTCTTTCCAAGTTGCCCTTGGCAGTATTGTTGCTGCCCATGTGGAAGAGCAGCAGGGGGGTAAGAGTCAAAGGAGTGGACAAGCTTTGGCAGTCTTTCCATGACATCTCAGATCCGAGCCTCCAGCAGGCAGCAAACCTCTCTAGACAAGAGGTCAGCTCGGGTGCCTCTGTCCCCTGCTGCAGGGAGTCACTCACTACACACACTCGCCATTTCTTCTGGGTGTTCCTGCATGGCACAGGGTTTGTCGGTCCAGTTGCTTCAATTGAAACCATGCCCAGCTCTTCCTGAGCTTGGAGGGTGATGAACCTGTTCATCAACTGCAGGTCTTCAGGAGGAGGAAGAGCCTTTCTCCTCATATGAGAAGTGACCAGTTTCCAACCTTCATCTACAGAGTTATGACTTACTGTTCAACATGGCACAGAGCCCACCTGCACCTCCATTGCTCTGGGGGGTTGAGACTCTTAAAGCTGTAGAGTCTCTGAGAATATCCTATCTATCTCCCGCTCGTCTTCTCGGATGCTATGCAGCCTGCTTACTTCCTCCTGTAACTCCTTTACCTGGTGACACAACTCGTCAACAGCAGCACACCTCCTGCAGGAGAGCTGACCATCAGCCCAGGCCTCATGGAGAGGCCCCAAGCACTCCCTGCAGCCTGAGACCTGCAGAGCTGCATCTGCTGTCAGAGGGTCTGTCTCGGTGGAAGCCTCCGACATGACTGATGCAGCAACTCCAACAGCAATTGGGGAATGCACTCTGCGGCGTGTCATAACCATATCTGAGGAAGTGTACGCTACTATGACTGGAGACGAGGGTCCCTTCTTTGCACCCTGCTGCGTAAGCTGCTGTGCAAACTGCTGCATCTGTTCACTGCCTGTTAGCTGTGCTTTACTGACGCTTGTACCTCTGCTGTGGTAGTTCAAGCACAGTCTGGGCTGGGGATGGTTCTGGCCTTTACTCTACCCTATTAGCCTCCCCATGATGTGAATGAGCACAGGCCCAGTAGCTTTGTTTTGATTAGGCCTTTAGAAAGCGTTAATTTGGCTGAACTATCTAGCATCACACCTTTAAATCCTAGGCTAGATACAGCCCCTTACTGACTCCTGAGGGCAGCCACCTGCATGCAGACGAGGCGCAGCAAGGCCTGGATCTGGAAACACCAGCCATTGAGCAATGCCAAATAGAGGAATCTGAGGCATCTGGGAATATCTTTTCTGAATAAAGTGTTAAAAAAAGATAACCACCGCAGGGTGCCCTATTATGTTTTTAAAATACGCCCAGTTTGCTTAGTGTTTATCCAGAAAAGCTGATTATACTTGTCGCTTAATGTAAATTGCTGGATAAATAAACACAGAAATAGGAGCTTAGTGACTGCTATGCTTTCTTTAAAATTCTGTCTGAACGTTCATTATGCTAAACACAAAAGAGAAGGGAACTTCTTACAATGCACTTATTAAAGGCACATTTTCTACAGAAATGATTGTAGCATGATTGTACAATAGCATATAATTTGCTTTGTTGGCATTTTCAGCGTGAATCTTGCCGACAGCAGGCATGGATGGGAAAAGTGGCTGCGGGGCTGTCGCTTGTGCTGTTAGGAGCTGTCAGCAGTGATTCAGAGAAGGAGGATGCTCCAGCCCAGAAGAAGAGCACTGGCAAAATGCATACAGCTGACAATGGAGCTTCCAGCACTGTCAATAATCCCCACAGCTCATTTACAGATATGCATATCCCTATGGTAGTGGAAAAACTTGGATTGCCTCAGATACTGACACCTTGAAAGACTTAAGTGACAGTGGTATGATCATTAATAGCAGAATGTCCTGTAGCAGATCACCAGCCCTACAAATGGAATCCAAACCAGGCATGAACATGCAGTCATATTTCTGTCAAGGGACCCAGAGACACACAACATGAAGTTATGCCAAATTTATGCCCTGTCCTGGCTTAATGTCACCTCAAAGAGGACAGAAAAGACCTGACGTGGCATAAAGCTAATGTGTCCCAGATGGACATAACGTCATCTGGCATAAAACCCGCAGTTATAAAGTTGACCCATCAAAATGGATCGTCTCTTTGCATCACAGCCATGACACTTCTGATATGGCAGAAGGATGCCTAAAGTCAGGGATAATATATCATCCACCCGCCACCTTAGGAGGTAGTTTCCTGAGAAGCAACAGGGAACACATCTCAGCGGGGTTTGTGGTGTTTTTTTTTTCTTGTACAGATACAACAAGTAAAGGGAGCAGCTGCATGATGAAGGTGTATATAAGCATGATACATCTGCAACTGACCCTTAAAGTACTTCTTGAGTTCAAACAGGAGACATAACTGGGCATGAGTTTGGCCCCACTTAAATTAACTTTAACACCTTGCAGGACCCTGATGCAGTTTTCTCTGCATGGCACTGAAACAGCTGCAGAGCTGCCTGTGCTTCAGCATACGCAGTGAGGAAATTGGGCTGTCGAGGCCAGGGGGGCAGGGACTGCTCTGGTCAGAATGTTTCTCATGCCTGGCCATTGCAAGGCTGCAGGTCAGTGGCAGACTGAAACACTCAGAAAAGAAATGTCTTTTACCTTTCTATCCTCTTGAGAGACTTTTATTTGCCACCAGTTCCAGTCTGATGGAGGTTTTAACTTTGTCCAACTGTTCCTAGGAGTTGTGTGTTAGTTTGCACTGCTTTTGAAATTCAGTTGTTATCCTGAAAGGGCAGGAAGTGGGGATTAAGTCCAGTAGACATTGTTCGAACAACTCTCTTTTCACTGTGCGTTTTGACTCTGCAGCCTGCCAGCACATTTCAGCCTCTTTCCAGGAACTGGCACCACAGGAAGGAGTGTGGCTGGCTAAAGACCTGGCATCTGTGCTGATTTTCATAGGTACTGCATTGGGAGAATGCGAGAAGGAAACTCAAGGGCAGGGGAGAAAGAAATGTCCCTGGCACCACCAGCTGCAAGTGGAGTTTGGAGGACCTGGTTTTCAAAGAAGGTCTCTGCTGCCTGTGGGATACAGGAGTGGAGTACCATATTCGACTGGAAAACGTGACAACCTAATCATCCTGAAGGGTACTATTATTGCCTGCTTAATATGCTTTACAGTCCCAATGAACAGGGAAGGCTGGCTGACAAGTGTACTATGATGTATCTAATGGCTCAATACTACTGTGATGGATCCATAAAAGGAATCTAATTTCACAGTTTGAGGGAAATACAGATCATACAGTCGTCACTTTAAGGCCATTGATTTCAGCAACCTGGACAAATAATTTTGGTTTACAATATTCTGATGGGTCAGCATTTTGCTTTATTTATTGCTGTCTAATTTAAATCTGGAGCCTAATACTGGAACCTGTGAAGTCTCATACATTACAGGATGTAAGTTTTATTTGTCAGTCACACAGTGATATAAGCAAGGATTTTTTTAGTTCTAATCAAATGAAGTGGTGCATTTGAACACTCTCTTGGGGCCAAGATTATGTAATAGAGCAGCTTAAACTGCGCATGCAAAAAATTGTAACTTTCATGCATATACTTGGTGCAGACTCAGAAATTAATTTGGAGAATTGCACATGATAATCCAATTATTTCATACACACAAATTGGTTCATTTGTGTAAAAGGGAAGCTTGCTCAGATTTTGAGTGAATAATGTAGTTTTGAAAATATACCCCCTGCCTCTCATCAACTGCGGTGAGAGATAACACTTCACAGAGGACATAATCTTCAGAAGTGTATTCTTGCTGATTTAGGGTTATTTGATAATCACGATCATGTCTGAAGTATGGCAACATAACAGAAAATGGTGGAGGCAGGGGCTTATTTATAAAGTAGGTTGCAAGCAAAACTGGGCAGCTACCCTCTTCCCATTTGATCTCTGGAATCAATTTGAAACAAGCTTGGACATAAAAACTCACAGTCTTTGAAGTTGGAAAGAGTCATGTCTTCAGCATCTTGGCATGAGGGGATCTGAGTCTGCTTGAGTTTTGAATAAACGTGAGACTTGTGCTGTCTTTCCCCTCTTCCTTCTGTTGCTGTCCCATATCTTGTGAGTTTCTATGATCCAGGTTGAGCAGTCTACCTGTGTCTACATGATCAGGCCTTCTGCAGAGCTCAGAAATCTCACCTCCAATGCAAAAGCTACCCTTCTCTTCATGTGAACCTTCAACTATTTTTTTTAGCACTAGATAACAAAAGGTAAATCATACAGACAATAAAAAGTAAATCATACATACAGGTTCAAATATTAATAATTCTTCCAAATCAGAGAAAAAAGATGAGAGACTAGGTATGCATCGCCATGATGAACTGTTAAGGACACAATGTGATAGTTCAAAGTACAGAGTACTCCTAGTTCTGCTGTCAAGTAAAAAAATTCTTACCTTATATTCTCCATGTTGGAATTACTCTGTATTCAGCTGTCTTTTCAGAAACCCTGCAAAACTACCTTGATCTGTGTTACTGGAATGATGAATGTGGATGTCCTGTTCATAAAAGTCTGAAAGGGTCATCTTCTGGGCTAAACCAACTGCTAAGAAAAAAATCAACCAAGTCTATCTAGAGTATGGGATCTTATTCCAAAAACCTGTAGTTAAGCAGATAGTTTTCTTTGGCAAAGACATGTTAAGCTGTCCATCAGGAAACTTTTAGCATGCTGGCCATTGCTGGGTAGGGATGAAGGACCTCTGAAACCAACCAGGCACCCCACATGCAAGGACTCTGCCCAGGGTAGCTGGGCCTTTCAGAAAACCAAAGACTTTTATCATTAGGAATTATAAAACTGAACCAGACAATGGAGGCCCACGGTTGGCTTGTTAGCAGTTCAAAGCAAATACATCAATACAGGCAACTAAGATGATATTTTTCCTCCTAACTACAGCCAGTTGTGGTAGTTGTAACTGTGCAGGAAGCATGGGCTTTGCTGAATGTTTTTAATAAGTTAAGTGCAGAATGCCACTGGACATCTAATCCTGCTAAATTTATGCAATTATTTATTTCAGTGGGGTGATTCCTGTGGATAAAGTGAGCAGGATTTGGCTTTGGTTATGGCTAAGTGAAGAGGACACTAAAGAGTAAAATGGCAGCTTAGAATGATAGAGGAGCTAATAACCCTGGGGACCCCATTTATGCCAGCCAGCATGGTTCAAACAAAGGGCTAAGGAGAGACACTGTGCCTTTCTGAAAAGAAAGAATGAAAATTGCCCCTAAAAGAAAAATCCATAATCAGGAAGACCATCAATAGAGGAGATTTCTAGTTGGTGAGGTACCTTCTTTCAACTGAGAAAATTCCCTACATTTTTTGAGTCTAATCCAGCTGGCTTGACTTGGATTTGCAACCACCAGATGAATCGCAAGCAACTATGGATATTCTAAAGAAAATCAAATAAAGGCTTTTTTAAACCAATAAGTAGCATTCTTGCAGATGGATGCAAAAGACAATCCATCACAAAATGGATGAAATTGCTCCCCCCACACTCCCCAAATATTTAAAGACCCCTGCATCAAGCTGCCTTTGGTTTGTATACATATCAGATTATAGAAGATCTGCCTCTTTATAATTTTTTTAAAGGGTGGCAGCCTTAGTTCAATAGAGTTAGTGAGACAATCCTTTAAGCTGTGTCAAAATGCCGGTTATCCTCAGATGCCACCCAGATTTGAATAATTTAGAAAGAGACAAAACCACAGAAAGGAGGAATCATCCTTTGACTACTTCTGCTTTTGACACGGCTACCTCCCTCTCCTTTTTACCAAAGCATCTTCGTCTCTCTATCAGCCATGACAAGTGCCAATCAAACCTTCTGTTTCTAAGGTTCTGGGGGAAAATGAAACATGAAACATTTTCTAACAATCACTGACCAAAGGTCCACTATCAGTGTGTGGTCTGGGGGAAGCCAGCCTTTTCCTTTTTCACTTCTAATCTCTGACCCACTGTTTACCTCTTCTTTTTTACATACTTTAATCTCTCTGTTGCTCCAAAGGATCCTAAACAAATTGTAGGTCAGCATGGATTAGGCTGCTTTGTTAGCAATGATTAGTACATTTACTTTTGCTTTAACATCTTCAGCAACAGCTGAATGTCAAAAAGATCCAGCAAGAGATTGTTTAATCACAACAAAAACTATACCCACATAGTCTTAGAATTGCATTTGCAGTCTCAGCATAAAAACTGGAACACAATAGGAGACAGTGACCATGGACCTGCATTGTTAACGTGTATTTTCAGAGCTAGTATTCCAGTAATTTGGTATTAGTATAATCAGATTCATGGTAACCTTCATCAGTTCAGGATAAAAATCAGGTCCAGATACTTGCCTAAGAGACTACATTCTGCTCCTCCACTGGCTTCAGAAATAGCATATGCAGCTTGAAAATTGGGAAAATATTTTCAGTGGAGAAAAGAAATAGTTGCTCAGCAAACATGTAAACGTAAATATAAGAATTAAAGAGAAGAACTGTTGGACACATTGGACGAATTTCAAAGGGGTTTGTAAGGATCAGGTCTCTTTAAAGTTACTTAGACCTCTCTAGACTGAGGAGAACTTCCTTTAACCAACATTAAACCTGCCCTGCCCACGCACAGTGGAGAGCATATTGGTGCGATTTACATACAAGGGGCTCTAAGAAAGTTAAAATGGACAGAAGTGGGGAGGAATTTTGTTTAAAAACCCTTGACACAATATAATAATTAATAATATAATATAATATAATATAATAATTTATATTATCCTTATACACTAGCAAGGCCAGGAAGTTTGCATGATTTCAGCAGCAGCTAAGATCATCTTTTTATCCTGTTGCCCCATCTTATTTTTCCACCTCAAGTTCAAGGCTTGTGTCATTAATTTCAAAGCACCTTTACCACTCTTTGCTGTTTTTTTCTCTTGCCTGTCACTGCTTCCTTGTCTTCCGAGCATCACCAGCAATGCCAGTCCTGGTCTGTTTGTCCACTTCTCTGACAACTCCTTTTGTCTTTCTATATTAATCTGATTTAGGAAGTGACACCCCTAACCTGAATTATAAAGTCACTACCCTCCTTTGCATCAAACCCTTCATACCTACTATCACCATGTGTAAACACTTCTCATTCAAATTTCTATAGGAAATTATCGCAATAAAAACTGCTAGGCTGAGAAGCTGTTGAAAATATCTGATATACCTGACAAGTTAAAATAGTCTCCTGTTGATTTTAATTTAAAATTTTGGGGCAAGGGGAGTTTACCAATTGTAATAATGTGATGATATGAAGGTTCATATGTCAGCACATGTTCATATGTTTACTTTCACTAACAGAAAAATAAAACTGCTGTCCAGAGCACTTTTAAAAATTTTTAAGTGATTTGGAAATTGATATTACGCATGGACATAAATATCCATATATGTTATCTTACATATTTCCTCCAACTTTCACCAGTACAGTTTTTATGACATAGACTGTCTATATATATAAATATATCACTATAGTTAAGGCCAGAAAAAGAATGTACACATGCATATAATGCTAGAGAAAAGAGATAACATCCCATTCACTGAATTACAAACCAGCCAAAGGCTTTTAGGTCCCAAAGTCAAGCAATCAAATCCTTAAAAGCAAGTGCTATTTGAGACCTACCTCCATTCAGCATACCCTGAGATGTGTAATAAAGGCAAACGGAGAGCAAAAACAACCCATAAGCAGAGACATCAAATAAGAAAAGGATCTAGAAACTGGAGGATAAACCAGCAGTTTATAAGGGAATCCCTGTCCTTTCCTATTAGATATATAGGCTGGTGCACTTCAGTGAGAATGTAAACACAATATATAAAAGATAAGAAGGCCTTAAGAAAACAATCCTAAGCTTACCTGGACCATGCTGAGTCTTAGACATTTGCCCAGTAAAGTGAGTCTCTCTGTTCTCCAGCTTGCATTCAGTTTCATTCAAACTTGTCAGAAAGTGTTACTATAAATGAGACTGCAGAAGGGCCAAGAGATTTTTATCAGATTCCCAATATTAATGAGTTTATAAGTGTAAGACACCAGCCCCTTCTTTTACAATAATGATCTTTGTTTTCCATATTATTCCAAGAAAAGAAACCTGAAGAACAATTTAATAACAACAGTGTTAAAAGGTTTGTAGATCAATGGAATCATCTTTTTCAAAACTATCTCTAACACTTAAAAGACAGCTGTTAAAGTATTTAAGAGGCCTTTCAATTTTTCTTCTTTTTTTTTTCCTTTTTTTAACCTGAGAAAGCAAAAAGTGCCAGAAATGATCTTTCTTCTGGATACTTTCATTGCCAATTTGTTGCAAGCTCACAAGGGTTTCTCTGACAGAGGCAATGTCCACAGTGCAAGGTTAGCCCGGGCTGCCTCCTGCCCGAAGCAAGCCCCCGCCCTACTGCTGTCACGCAGAAGGAAAGCAGCCCCCAGTGGGGTCAGTGCCTCTCCTCCAGCCTTCTGCAAAGCCCACCAGGGCTATACAAGCCACTCAAAGCCTTTACAGTAACCTGACTGCATTTGCGGCAGTGAGACATTTCCACTGCCACAGTGGACAGTTAATTTCCCAAGCTGTTCCTGCCCATTTCCACCATCCAGCTAAGCTGTGTGCAACTTACTCTTGCTGCATCCACCAAGCTGGGGCGAGCTGCTCAGGGAGGATGGCTCCAGCCTCTCCCTCCTGTGACCTCTCAGATCCAAGGGATGCCTGGCTGCAGGGAGCCAACTAGTTACAAGGACAGCAAGCTACCACCCAAATTTGGTTTCAGACTTGAGCCAAGCATGTGATGATAACATACCTCAAACCAAAACACAAATCCTCAGTCAACAGCACTTCAGTCACCTTGCTTCTGTTGGCTCTCTTTCCCCAAATTTGGTCTGCTTTCATGTTATGTTTTGCCCTTGTGCTGCTGAAGACAGTGGAAATATTTACAGTTAAGGGTCTTGGCTCCTACGCAGAATCCTTTTGCCTTTAAGGAAACTGAGACTGAGAGAAACAGTCTTTACTTTTCCACAACACAAGCCGTTGAGGACAGATACCAACACTTACTCGGTGACTGTAAAAATTCTAAAAAATCACTGAATACCATATACATAAAAAGCAGCAAATACCATCACCTGCAAAAAAGCTGTACATTCAAGTCACTTTATTCAAGGAAAAATGCAAGGAACTGAAAAGTGCTCTATTTCTGGCTTCATTCTGTAGCTTGAGAACTCTCGAAGGATTTCATGGGGAGGAAATGATAATCTGCATCTTGGTCTGCCACTGGGGCACTTTAAAAAAGCCGATGTTCAAGTCACGGTTGACCACTTGGTCTTTATTCAGACAAAATTCCCAAAGAATTGGGAAGAGGATGTGCTCTGAAAAGACTGAGGTAACACAGGCAGCATGTTTGCTGGAAGGTATTACCCCTCACTGCGGTACGTATACACACCCCTGCTCCATGACAAAGTAAAGGAGAATGGGTTACCTTAGATCACGTTGAGTGCTTACTCATTTTACCTTTCACATTGCCATGGGCTAAGACCATGCAAATGTTCAGCTTCCATATCTGGTCTGAAGGGCGTCATCTCCTCTATACGTGCTCCTGCACCATGCCCTGTGCAAGAAGTGGGGAGGACACAAAAACTTCTTAGTGAAGATATCTATATAAGTAATACTTTCCTAGCTGCAAAACATTTACAAATCACAATTTTCTTGGTCTCTGCTTACTGTAATTAACTTTTTGAGAATATTTTTTGCTAAATATAGCTCATAAATAATACTAGTTGGATCAGCCTAATTACAGAACATGAACAGACCTTTCATAAATAAAATACCACTGGTGTCTTCATACTAATTGTTCTGTAACTCCAGCCTCAAATGTCCAGGAGTAACTGTGCTAAAACACTGTAAATCAATTTAGCAGTTCCATTCACACATTGACAGGCTTTGTGACAAACAGGATCATATTTCCTATCTAGACAGCCCCTGCTAAGCAGTCTGTTGGAAAAGAGTAATTTGAACAGGTTCACATTAAAAAATACATGATACTACACAGATGAAGTTGTCATGCTCTTATTTCTGCCCACATCTCTACAACAGCGTATTCTTCTGTTATACAGAAAAATGTTTGCTCTGTAGCCAAGCTCACTACAAAACTTCATCAAAACAAAAGAAAAATGCTAAGCAGTTAACAAAAACAGTGGTTTTATCATTCACAGAAGAGGATTATTTAACAGCTAGCAGGTCCCAGTGCTGCTTCCAGGTCTGCAGAAGCAGCCCTTGGCAGGGAGCCCAGCCACACTGCCATCAGAGCGTCTCCATGTGCACGTGGCGGCACATTCACCCACGCAGGATAAAGGCATGGGGCAGGGAAGGGGTAGGGAGCGTCTGTTCTTACAAATGTCCTTTCAGATTTTGACTTTTTGTTTTATCCTTTTCGTTCTTCTCTCTCTTGCTTCTCTCTAAGGAAAGAATAACGACTTGGTTTTCATTCTGCTGACATAACGGAGAAATTAGCCATATGATGTCTACCATCGTCAGAGAGCTGTAAAATTACTACCCTGCACAGGCAGGGTATATTCACTACATTTATTATTCATTAATATAATTTTAATATTTATACTTAACATACATTCTATAATTATGCATAGTTACAAATAATTATATGGATTTATATAAAACCATATATTTATATATAATTATATATTACTATTATTATTAGCATGTTGGCTGGTAAAACTTCAAATCAGTTTATTACACCTTAATAAAATCAGATATACTACATTGACTCATCATGAGTAATGATGAAGCATTTGAAAAAAATGGAGGATTTTTTTCAAGTGGATCAAAAAAATTTACTCCAAACTGATGTTTCAATAATTCTGATGCACGACAGGAAAACACTAGATCTGGTTGCTCCTTAGAGTAGTACAAACCCCCTGACCTCAAGACTTCAACCCATATTCATACATATAATATCACCAAAATCAGTTAAAGTCAAATGAGGAATGAGTTTGGCCCTGTGGAAAATATCCTAAAGATGAACGTGTCTATTATTCCTAGTTAGCAACCAATACACATCACATTCATTCTGCAGGATTCTGCCTTTAGTATTTCAGATTCAAATGTCTAACATACCTGAGCATTGCTTAACCAAGGCTTACAAATTTATTTAGCGAGAAACTCTAAACAGGTTAATTCATTTCTACAGTTAGATTTAATCACACTTTAAAAGGATTAATACATTTTTTTTCACCATAGTTTGCATCTGAATTTGAGGACTTTTTAGCAGAGCACTTTAAACATAGTTCAGTAAAAGTGACATGAGGAGACAAAGTTCAGACAGGGCTGGACAACTCTGTGAGGCACTGGGAAGAATTCTGGTAATACTGGTAATATTTGATTATTAAATATTATATTCCTTCCAGTGACATATTGGGGATCATGAGCAACAGGCATTGGATTGCCACTGTCACTTGCTTCCTTTTCTGTGTTACCTGCTGAAGCAGCACAGGTCTGATTAGCCCTAGAGCCTTGGTTTGCCTATGGACAAAAGTAAAGCTGGGTGGTCCTCAGCACTGCTGCATGCAGTGCAGCTCTACGTGTTTGGGTACAGAGGGAGATCTTAGTGATAGGAATTGCACATACAAGATGTTCATGTGACTAAAGCATAAATGCTCGAGAACAACTGAACGGATACAAAAGATTTGACCAGTAGCTCTCCCTAAAATTTTCAGTCTTTCATTGCAGTTCAGGAGTAGCAACCACTTCATGACACTGAAAGAAACTGTAAGACTCGCCATGAGTAGAAGGGTGCTCAGGAGAAGATGTTCCACACAGATCCCATACAGAACCTTCCTGCCGAGGTACAGCCCTTGCTCCCTCATTCCTTCACCATTTTAAGTAACAAAGTACCATGACTTCAGCAACTCTGCCCTCATTGCTAACCTTGTGGGAACTGGTTCCATCCATTAGTCTTTGTGGGTACAGCTGTATTGTTACTGAGAGACAGAACCTTCAAATATTGCTTACTGGGCTATATGAATCCTTAATAGAATATTCAAGACATGCAGTTATTTACCTGTGACTATCTTTACCTGTGACCTGTTGCTATCCTCTTTACTGCCAATTTATTTCAACCCAAATGTCATATTTTACTCATTCAAATTTCTCCTCTAAGAGAGAGAAAAATGGCATTGCCATACTTCCAGTAACTATTTAACACTGAAACTGACTTTGAATTTACAATAAATCTATATTAAATGGAATATTATAGGGCTTGCTAAAGGTGATACGCTCAGTGTATATTTTCTGATATTAAAATACTGTGAACAGGTCACAGGCAGAATCTTAACAGGATCATATCAAAATTATTATTTATTTTGTAAAGAAAAAAATGAAGCCCAGAAAATAAGATTTCTGATGTTTTTTACCATACTATTTAAATTGCAGCTCCTTTTCAGTAGTGTGCAGTCATTCTAGTAATTAATTTCCATAGTCAGAAGTCCACCTGTGCCTACAATGCTGGACCTTTTCATGGCAGATGCTGTGTTGAATCCCCTTAGGCAAAGGCAGGAACTGACCTTGAGAGTCCCATACCCTATGTGACATTGCATGGATGGAGAGCACCATCACAGCTTTCTCTGTCCTTGCTGCTGGTGGCTTTTTAGGAAATGCAGCCAACTTCATTTCAGCTCTGTCCTGCTGGTTGCGTTAGGCAAGCTCTGAGGACGCCTGCTGGACCAAACTCCGTGGAGGGATTATGCGGTGAAGGCTGTAGCTTCCTGTTCTCCATCAGGCTTGGAACAGGGGAGGGATGGAGTAGCTCAACACTGGCAGCACTGCTGTGGCTCTGAGTGTTCACAGAAGTAGACTTTTGGAATTTCCAGGGTTAGGAAGTGACCAACCAGATATTATCAGGATTGCAATATTTGGACTGCAGCACCCAAATTGTGCCTAGGTCCCTTACCCACAGCCATTAATCTCCTCTAAATTACCAGCCCACAGTGCTCGGGGACATCGGTATATTTTATGAACATATGGGCACTTCAAGTGACACTGAGAATCCTAACCAAGATGGTGCTTACTTCCTTGTTTAGCCACTGCAGAAAGATGGAGGACCTATGTATTGCTGATGGCACATGTAGGGTGGATTGCAGAGTGCAATGCCTGTCGCCAGCTCTGTGCAAGGGGTGCAGCCAGCAGTCCTGCCAGCCCTCATGACTCAGCTCTGCTAGTGCCCAGCTGCCTCCCTTGGGGCAAGATGCATCAGAAAAAACATCAGCAGGGAAGCAGTGATACTAACTTTCCCAAGTGGAGAAAAGTTAGTCAAGAATCTGTAACTACTGAGGATCACCACTATTTATCTAAACTACAGTAGCAAGAGCAAATTGATATAAGCACTTTGTTGTGATGGGCACATCAAAGAGAGATGGGCCTTGCTCAAAGGACTTACAGTCAAAACGGGGGAGATCTGGGTTAGGACAAAACAGAGAGAGGTGAAATTATTTACTCAAGCTTGCTTAGCACACCACGCTGAGGACAGAATACTTCTCTGTGCTCCTATCCATGGGTTTCTGAGAGCTTGACATGAGCTGATCTTTAATGCTGGAAGTAAAGAACAAGTGTCATTGCATGGCAAGTTTTTTCCAAGTATTCAATGCATTTGTTGTTTTTGTTTCAAAAGAATGATACGCTCACAATTTTCTTCCTGATATGCTTCATCACAACTTTTTCTTTTATTTTTCAATGAATTTATCACTGGAGACTGGCTGGTTTACAGCTGATTTCCTCCTGCTACCAGGTGAGACAGCACTCACTATATTTGTGTTTCATGTTAGCGGATTAGTCATTTAAACAACACAGATTAACCCTAACTGTGAAGGAGAAAATGTAATTTAATATATATGTACGAATCAAGGAGCTTGTAAGCTTTCATCAGCACTTGTAAAAAATGATAAGAATCTAAAAAAATCTTCTCACCTTTCTTTTTATCCCCACTTCCCCTCTTACTTTCTAGAATGAAATCAATGTGAGCAGAGATCTCACTCAGGGAGCTGAAGTGCTTTCAAGGTTAAAGAACATTTAACATCTCCCTGCCTGTCCTCTTGAGGGCTGAGCTCATTAAAGACAATTTCTGTGCCTACTGAGAGGCTTGTCCTAAGAAGTGAGAAGCTCAGTGCTCCTGTTCAGAAGAGCAGGAGTCACAGGTGGTTGGCACTGTGAGGAGCATAGGCTCAGACTCTGGTTTGGCCTGAGAAAACAGCAATACTTTGAGCAGAATTTGTGTTAAACATTTAGCATAAACATTTGTCCTTTAATCCAGGTGCCAATAGCATAAATTGTACATTTAGCAACAAGAGCAGCACTTTGTTAGGACAAACCACAGCAACTCCCTGTCTGCATTAGGCAAGAATATAACATTGGGTCAGCAATGATATTTCTCAGTGCCATGCTAGTTTTACCAACAACTTTCCTTTGTTAAATAATCTTATGGAGTTGATTTTCACTTACAGGTTAGCTCATTGAACCTCCCCCTGCTTGAAAGGTAAAAGGTTGTACCTCCCTGGGAAGCTGATCTATTCAACATAAAGATAGGATATTTGATATGGAAAGGAAAATATGTCTTGTCAAGTGGGGCTTTAAGAAAGCTGCCTTATCACTTTAAGAAGTGCCGTATCTAGCAATCCCATCTTATGCTCAATTATTTATTTATGTCTCTCCCTCTCTATTCTCTCAGGGAAAGAAAACTAGGCAGCAAGTAGCACTTTGAACATCACAGTTTACCTGCTTCCGCTTCCCGCTTACCTGATAACTGGTAGGGTGAACAGCAGTCTTTACCAAAGAGGATTCAGATAATTTTATTCACAGTTGTTTATTGCAATGTATTTCCAGGAGTAGATAAAGCATTCCTGAGGGTACTTGGTGATTTTATTCCAGCAAACTGCAAACAAAAGTGCAATGAGAAGTAATTTACCTTCAGAAGTACACTGTATCTTGCAATTATCTCCTGGTAACGAAGAGATACTCAAGGCTATGTTAGAACCAGGCCCACCCTATTGTTAACAACAAGATCTTGGACACTAATTTCAGTACGGTAATGTTAGAGTGCAAATTAGTACAACATCCTTCATAATGTTTATAAGGCTGTGCATTATTATCTAGTGTCTATGTATAAAGATACTCAGCTTGGAGATTACACAAGGTGCAGAGCCTTGTACCCACCACCATGTATGAGCAGGAGAGCAAAGACAGAAAGCCGTAGTCTTTCCCTTTCCCATCTTCCCACAAATGCTAAGGAAAATGATGTTTTATACAGCTTCTGGCTGCAATGTCTGTGCCGGTTAGTTACCTCCTACGTATTAACTATTGTAGTACTTTAGTGAGAATAGAACTACTAATCCTAATATGGTTTTGCCATAAAGCCTCACCATGAGAACTCTGGATTCAAAACTAAGTTGGCTGTAATCAAGTTTTGTTAATATGAGCGCTTGAACAGCAAACACATTTATTTTACTGAGTCTCGTTGTATAGCTATGATACATACAATTTGTTAAAGTGTCTCTTTCTTCTCTCGCTCTCTTTATGGTTTATAAAGTACTTTCATAATGGAGTAGAAAGAGTGAAAATGCATTCTTAAGTACTTACCAAGAAACTGTTGTTATTACCAGAGAAATAACTAAAATATCAGAGTCCCAGTTCACAGCAACACTGCCTCTGGGGTACTCGTTTGCTTCAGTGTCAAATATCTGCCAAAGTACTGTTAGCAGTAATTATCTGCATTATGCAACTTGTAAGGTTTCCAGACATGGATCAGGACCTCTCTGCAGCAGGAGGTTTACACCTCCAGCACATGTGACCAGCAGCTTTTTCTGCTCATTTCAGACTGACTCCCTTTGTGCTCAGGTCAGACATGCAGCACAAAGCACTAGGAACTCAGGGATCCCCTTTTCCTTGCTACGCCCTTTGCTTAATATATTTGGCTTAGATTCTGATATCTTTTTTAATTTTAATGTGGAAATTTTGAAACAATTGGCTTGTAGCCATTGTTACAGGATGGCAAAAGTGTTAATTAAAAAAAAAATCTTTAAAATACATTGCAGCCAACACAGTAATAAGAATTAAACTTTTTATCAACTAAATGGTTTGACATTAAAGAGAATATAAGTTAGCCGGAGAGGTATGTTTTGACCGCCGGAGGGCTCCTACATTTTTTTTCATTTATTAAACAAATGCACTAAACAGTGGCCTCATTTAGAGCTACGGAGAGAATAATCTGCAGCTAGCAACATATTCGATGAATTTCACCTTTACTTCTGCGTGAATCATTGTGGACAGATTGTGAAATTATTGAACACACAAATTATTCAAAGCTAGTCACAAATGCCTTCATCAAATATGTTCTGATTTGCAAATTGTTCAAATGTTGACATTCCAGTTGAATATATGGCTCACAATTTGCATTGTCACTTAAGCTATTATTGCACCAAAGCCAATCTAAACTTTTAATTGTGTATTCATTTGTACCATTTGCCAAATAGTACGAATGGCCAGATAAAAGGCCACTGAAAACAATGGAAAAAATCCTGCTGATTTGTGTGGCTTCTGGATCAGGCCAAGTCTGTGTATTGTTCATTACCTCTTTAATTCCATCAGCAAGAAACAGAAAAACCTCACTACACTTTACCTAACCACAAAAAACAGTTAGAATTTGCACATTTTAAATCCCAATGGACAATTGAAATGATGCTTTCAGGGACTGCTTGAGCTTTAAAAGATCGTTTGCAGGCCTATTTGGGATAGGAAGGCAGGACCCTCTCAAATCTTTCCAGAAAGCAAACAAGGAATTTTCAGGGTCCAGATCAAATATGTGGTTCTTGCATCACTGACCGCCACCTGATATGCACATGAGACTAAATTACAGCCTCCCCTCAGTCTCCTTAACAATAACAGGTCAGTTAACACATTTCTGTAAATCCATGGAGACATGTTGAAACCAATGGAGCTCTGCTGATTGATATAGCCAATCTGGGGGTCCGGCCCTATTCACGTTAACCCTGTTCCTTCCTGTTCCAGATCTCCAGTGCCAACAGTCTGATGATCAGCCCCTGAAACCTCACAAGAGTTTATTTATGCTACAACTGGACATTTGCATGGACATTACTCTAGCCCAAATCCCACTACTTTCCTTAGCCAGTGGATAAGGGTTATCAGTCGTCTGTGGGTCTGCCCAAGCATGCGTATTCCTCCTGTCTTATCTGGGTTGGTGCTCCTCTTGCTACCAGCAGAGAAGTTTTGCTAGGATCTCAAGGGAGGTGATATGCAAATAGTTAACTCCATCATTTTCCCTCCTTCCCTTGCAAATGTAACTTCATATATAAGACTGTTTCTGCTTTGCCAAGTACTTGCAAGCCCAACTCATGAAACAGACCTTTGGTAGGTATTTTCCAATTGAACAATATATGGTTGGCATAATTTATATGACAGAGCCAAATTAAACATGTCGTGTTGACAAAAATCTCTTAATATAAATTAGCAAACTACTTTATGTAGTCCTGATGAAAGATAAATGTTTCACACACTTTAAAATGAGAGGTTGCTGGAAGCCTGAGAAACTAAACCCCTCAAGTCCTCTGACCTGTGAAAAAAGACTTAGAGAAGTAAATATTTATTATCTAAGTTATAAGACCAACTCATAAGGTAACTGCAATGACAAAATATCTTCTCAAGGACAACAGCAGTAGGATATGACAAACCAATTCTCATATGTATTTTTATTATGGATGTTTAACATTTTTAAACATTCTGAAGAAACACCACATGAGGTTTTCATCTTCCTTAAGCTTTAATTTTTCTGGAGGAGGGAGCCTGGGTTCTAAAAGCAATCCACAACATATTCATGCATCTCTGCATGCTTCAATTTGCACTCAAAATCCATAGTGTTTGTTGACACTTTCACACTCATTTGGAGTTACTCAAGAAAGGACACTTACATTAAGCCACTTCCCAGTTGCAACTGGAACACATCTGTGGTCCCAGCAACATGACATAGTTTATCTATCATGAGGCTTTGCACCACTGCCCACTACTGTGATCAAATTTGAGCATCTGCAGCATAAAACAGATTGGCAATGCTTTGTAAGTTTTGAGAAGCCTGTGGCTCTTTTCCTTTTTGGGGTATAGAAAGTTCTTCTCAACATATGTTTTAGTTGGTTCAGATCTAAGTACAGAGGAAAAAGTTGGATGCCATTAGAGTGGAAAGCTTTTGTAGTAGGAATGGTCCACCATAACTTTCTAGTGGTAGTTTGACTTCCTAGTAGTCACTCTCTGGGTTTGCCTTTACCCCTCAGTAAATTTGTCTTCAGGTTGCTTCCCCTCCTCTGGCCATGTTTGCTTGCCTCAGTTCCCACAGATTGCTGTAATCTCCTCTGTGGGCATAACTGTCTTTGAAGAACAATTTGGATAGAAGTGACTTAAAACAGGGTCAGCTTTCCTCACAGAAAATTGGGGAAAATTTGGCTTCATTTTATGTTTTAAAAAATAATTTCAGTAGAAAGATTCTGTCTGGCTCATCCTTTTTGGTCGTCTTCTTTTTCCTTCAATTAAGGATAATAATCCCCAACCTAAAATGACAAAAATCATTGAAGCTCATCTGAGAGCAAAGGATCAGCAAACATTCCAGAAAACAGTTCAGCACTTTCAGGATCTAAGAGAAAGGGCAGATTCCCTGCAGTCAGCAATCTTGATCCCCTGCAGCACGTCAAGATCCATTTCCTTCCATGCCAATCTGAATCCAATTTCAGGTGAGCTGCAGCCAGTCTCACTTCTTCGGCTTGTCACCTCTGCTAGGCACTGAAAGGCCAGGCTCTCCTGGGACACGCTGGGTGTTTGGCAGCTTGCTTGGGAAGACTCCACCAGAACATGCCGGGCATCCCTAGGCAAGTCACTTAAATCTGAAATTTCTTTTCTGGAAGATATGCATGGCTTCTTCCACAGACTATACCCACAGTGCTTGCTTTTTAATGTAGACATCCTGAATCTCTACAGACGTCAACCAGAATACCTAGCAAAAAATGGACCTCCAAATTCACGGTGTGCTAGAAGAAAAAATACTATCCCCAAATACAGAAGGACAGGCATGGGGTTCAGGTAGGGTATTAGCTGCGAGGATCATTCTTCAGGCTCTGCTACATATCTCTTGTATTACCTTTAGGTAAGTCACATAACCTCACAGTGATCACATAACTGCAGCTCTCCTTTGTTTGTCATTGCTACCTAGGCTATGAAAGCTTGATAGCATGAACCATTCCTTACTCTGTATTTGGTGAATAACACAATGAGACTCTGCCAGGGATCTGGAACTCATATAATACAATTATACAGAAAAACAATCTTTTCCAGATTTGACCAAAATTTGGCAAACTGTACCCAAATACTTTTCCAAAAGCTAATTGCTGGGCTCTATTTCAGTCTTTCATATCTGGTGCACTGCACAAACTGAATCTTCTTATACACCTTGCACACCCAAGGCTCCTGTGGTACTTCACTGAAAAATAGGAGTGCCCCAAGGAATGTAAGACTGGTTTCAATATCACCAAACTCTTGCCAAAGGTGCTCTCACCTGTGACACTCATGCGCATGAACTGAGCACCACACAACAAAACCATTCTCAGTGACAGTCAGAGAACACTGTCTCTGAGACCCCAAAAGCACACAAAACTACAGCTTAAGAGTCAGGAGCATCATCAATAACTGTTGGCAAAACTGAGCCTGTAACCACCCCACGGCCAGTTCTGATCCCATCTCATCCCATCTTCTCAGTGATAGCCATCCTGTTTTATGTAAAACACTCTCTTATTTCACTCCTCTTTTTAATTATGCTAGCAGAGGTTTACCCCTGAATTAAATGCAGTTAAGCAAGTTTCCCACCATCATGAAAAAGAAGCTCTTCATGTTTTGTATCTTTAATATGGCTAATTTGCAGGGTTCTTTAAGAGCAGGTGCTAGTTTTATGTGTCAAACGACTGCAACACAAAAGAGAGCGTGGCAGCGTGTTGTGGATTTTGCTGACACAGCACACCATTTCAATTGAAAACAAGAACTAGAAGGAGCAGTTTGAGTAACCTGACACTAGCTGTTACCTTCAGAAATCGCTTCTTAAAAAAATAAGACAAGCATACGTATTACATATATTTTATTAAATAAAAGCTTGTTAGGTGTTAATAGAGACACAGGTGATTGGCAAGTCCTTCTGAAGAAACATCTGTTACAAAAGAAGAGAGGACGAGATGGAGAAGGTGCCATTTTTCTATCACTATAGTAAACACCTAATGCACCGTAAACAGCACAGGTCATGCGGTAAAACATGAAGAAGCTCTTTTTTAATCATCTGAATAGAAATTTAATATCTTTGTATTTGCCAAGTAAGGCAACTTGCCCAAGCAACTAGATACACAAAGCCTTTTGCATTTGTTCTGCCTTTGTTGCTACTGAACGAAGCTTCTAAGTCACAAGCATTAAGGCTGGTATTTACTAAGTAGTTTTACACACGAGAGCTCATTAGGAAAATTAGGGTATCCAAACATGTAAGGAAACCTGAGAAATCAAAGTAAAATAGCCGCATATACAGTACAACAAAAAACACCCATGAGTATTACCACTGGTTTTGTCCGTCTGAATTCTGCGGTCCAACAGCTAGGACCAGTTCCCCAGGTCGCCCCCAGCCGTACAGCCCTGCCAACCACATGAGATGGGCTGAGCAACAGCAGCACAGGCCAAGGGTGACACTGCAAGGAACAGAGGACTCTGGTTGTGCATGGATGACAAGGTGGGGAAAAGCTATGCTACCACACCTGCCTGCTGGCTGCCAGTTGGACCAGTGTTATAGCAAGAACAGGAGGACTTGAAAAAAATAAATCACTGGCATACAGGAGACCTATGAATTTCAGTAGTGCTGTTTAAGTACTGCATCAGTATTGTCATTCAGTTTCCAGGGATCCTCAAGATACTTGGCCTTGGTGTTCTTTCATAAGGAGATTTCATAAGTTAAGAGCACTGCCACTGTGATTAGCATGTTTTAGTTTTCTCTCTCTTTTTAATGCATTCATGGCAGGAAGAGTGGCCTGTGTCAAACATTCAGGTCACATTAATATAGCAGAATTCACCTTTCCAGTCTGGAAGAATAAAGACCAATTTGCTGGCCAAAACTGACTAGCAGTAATATGGTGCGTATTCAATATGCCAGCAAAGCCCCCATACCGCAACAGCAAGACAGCACTCCATCAGCCTTTCAGCACAGCTCTTTTCACCACTACAAGCACTACAACAGTGGAGTCTTCCAAGAAGCCTGCCAAATATACAGGTACCCTCTCTTAACTGAATTGGATACTCTGGGGATAAATGCAGGACCAGTCCTGCAGATCTTCTGGAGGTAGTGAATACTTCCGAAGCTTCGCAGCCCAGGACAAATTAGAAACCCTTTTATGTGAAAGCTGTAGTATCAGTTTTGCAGAAAGACAGAAAATCTTCTCTTTGCAGAGGCATAAAATAAAACAGGACCTCAGCTGAAAACTGGACTAAGAATAAATGCAAATTTCTTGTTGGAATATCAGTATAAAGAATTCTTTCAGAGGAGACAGAAAGACCAGATTTAGCCTCCCCATTGAACAGTCTTGCAGACAGTATTTCAGTAGGCAAATGGGATGTTCTGAGCTAAATTTTTTTCCCAATGCAAGCTTTAAATAAACAACTTGCCTTAAAATACTTTGTTGTCACAGAGATAGTGTCTCTCTATGGCTCCGTTCAAAAGTAATTATTACACAGCTGGAACAGCTCTGACAAGATAGAGGGAGAGGGGCTGTTCCCCAAGCTTCAGACATTTACCTGGCACAGGGATTCCTAAGTTCAAGTTCCTGCTTTGAGGTAGGCACATAGAAGAAGCAATTTGCCTTTTACTGATTTGAGCAGCTCCACATGTTACCACTTCACTGTGCAAGATCTTCCCAGCACTGCTCCACAAAGCTGTGGTCTCTTTTTCCTTCAGGTTCCATTTGGTTCTCAACTTCTGGCATATTTATGGGAAAGAGATAATTCTTCGAGCTCAGATTTTTGTCTCATTTCCTTCTTTCTTAGCATTTATATTAAGATACTTTAAAGGCCCAGAAACTTATACCTACATGCCATTTGTCTACGTACACTCACATTCTTGTCATTTTTCTTTTCTTAACTATTCTGTTCCTGCTGAATGTCTCTTCCCCCTTTGCTTATAGTTTTTCTTATAAGACTGAGAGCTCTCAAACAAGAATTATCCTTTGCTCTGTTTTTATATAACTCCTAACACAGTGAGTTGTTGATATGGTACAAATAATCATAATCACAGACAATAGAGAATTCTTCAATGGAAAACAAGTTGGTTTTATCAAATGCCGTGCCCCATTATGCAGCTGTATTTTTCAAATATTTAAAATTATTTAGATCAAATACAAGAAGCTGACTGGTGCCTATGTCTGTCTTTGGTACCTACACACGCTGATAGTGTGTAGGGAAGGGCTAATATTAACCCTTTTACAGCTGAAAAGTGGGGCTTGGAAAAGCTAAATGGGAGAAGCTAAGTGGGAGTAGCCCAAGGGATTGGTGGCATGGCAGGTTATAGGTTTCCATCCCGCAGGCCAGTGCCTTCACCAAAGGACCCACCTCCCTTTCCAGGAGGAACGTGATATTCTGCTTCCTGGCAGTTACATATTTCACTTCCAGTAAGGCCTGTAAAATGTTTACGTATACAGATATTCCCAGTAATCTGTATGACCTTTCCTTCAATATTTATGAATAAGATGTTATGTGTCCTTTATAAGAATAGTTCCAACAGTTCTCTTCACACCCTGACTTACAGCTGTTCTTTGGTTTCTTCTTTATTTATGCTTTGAAGCTACAAACTGTACTCCAGAAATTTTATACATATACATACACAAGTATATATAATATATACATTTATTTTTATACACACATATGTAAATATCCACACCCACCCTCACATATATGCAATGGATGTATATGTGTCATACAAACGGAAATTAACATATAATTTCAACTCTTCTTCCACTTTGTTTGCCTATAGGGAGTCACTAAACCATAGTAGTCTCATGGCTTGAAAGATGAGACCATGATATTGCTATTCCTGCACTTCCAGAGAGAGTGCAGGTGTTTCAAAGCATTTATGAAATTGCTTGATTGATTCTTATATAGAAATCTATTGACAATAAGTTGAACCTTTGCAGCTAGGCTGTAAAAGATTTGATTATAGTAACAATACTAACCGTCATGAATGTCATAAATCTTAAGAGAAAGGACACATATGTCACATATAATGCATGAAAAAGTTGTTCTTTTATCATGGATAACTTACCATTGTGTAGATACTCTGCTGATCAGCTATTGCATTATTTGAATAAGTATCTGATGTCTTGTTTTCTTTCAAGGAGGCAGGTGCACGATGAAGCAGGAAGCCTGCCAAGAAAGATGATAAATTGCCACTTGGTGCTGGGGACCAGTGCTTAACATTATGCAATGCTGCCAGGAATTAAAGCAGCCAGCAGAGTAATAAGAAACTAGGAAGAAAATAACTTCTCATCCCCCGTTAAACAGATTGGGTCCATTTTATTTATCCATCATAATTTTTAGCACACCTAAAACAAAATATTGGCATTGTCTGATTACAAGTAAAGCAAAATAGGTTTGGAAAACTTCCTGTAACTTACAAGCCACAAAACCAATTGTTTTTCTGGTAGGGGAGTAATCTGAAAGCCAAGTTCAAGTAAAATTACAGAGAAAAATACTTGCAAAATATTCCTGTCTAGATTTTTAAATACTTACCCATTCTGGTAAGTCTTACTCTCTGAGTGAACTGACTCTTTCAGTAACTAGATCACAATGTAGTTAGAAGTGACAGAGAGCCCAGAATGTCCCAAGTTTCCTTGTCTACTGTTTTAACCCTTGCTTCACTGAATTTATTACAAGCTAACTTTGAAAAGAATCCCATTTGATTTATATTATTTTATGTTGAGAAACAAAGGGTAAGACTTGTAGCAAATTTACGATGTGGTCTCAAAATGTGAGTTAAATACTGCGCAAAACACAGGCTGAGAAGCTTGTCATTCATGTTGACAAAAATCAAGCAAAATGCATCATAAAAGCTAAGTTATTAATAGTTTAACATTAGAAATGAGATTGTGTAGCCATCATATCAACGTCAGACTAAGACCAAGTTACCAGTGATACATGTTAGTTAGTCCCAGAACTGACTGTAATCAGTGACTTAAATCATCATAGTAATATTAAAAATAATTCATGCCAAATTTTAAGAGAATTTTAAGAATTAAAAGTATTTGGGAGAATTAAGAACATAAGAAAATTTTAAGAGATAACTTTGTGTATGATTCCCAATTCAAAATTCTATCAAAGTCAATCAAATCTATATATTGAAACCAGTTAATGTCCTAATACTGAAATGAAACTGATATCTAACGATAGAGCCACAACCTTTGCACTAATAAATAATAAAGGTTTCCTTTCCAGAAGGCTACTGTTGAGGGGACGCAAACCCTACTAACAGAAAGAGTGCAACAGAGGCTCCAGCAGTAGCAACAAGGAGGAGTTAAATGACTCTTATCTGCCAAAAATTATAGATGATGATTTCAATTCTCAGAACTTTAAAACATGCAAGTGAGTGATTATTTTTATAACGCAATTGTTAAATCTGTGTAAATCCAGGGAACTTTCCCATATAAACTTTATGGCCCTCACAGACATATACATGCATACACATACCTCTTGCTTTCCTAAGCCAGTAAATAAAAGTGAAAGACAAATACATATTTTATTTTTCTGTTGTGTGTACAGTAGAATATGTGGGGAAAACAGAAGTTTGCAAACTCTTGATTTCTGAAGCAGCTAAGGCCAAGCTATAGCCAAGGGGCAGGCAATGATGGTCTGCTGGCTTCATGCTTCCCAGGAGCAAGACTCTGAAAGGAACAGGGATGCTGAAGTAGCTCATCTGTTTTCTCTTTGCTCTCTCCTAGGTGGCCAGGTTATAGGTATTCTGGAAGATTAACCTGTCCACAGCTGGCTTTCTGGGTTCACGGGCTTTACTTGTAGGCCTCACTCTGGAGTCCTATGGTTTGTGTTCTTTGCTTACCTTTTTTTGGAGGGCTTTTCTTCAAAGCCATTGGACAAATCACTGGGAAGCCTGGCCTTGGAAGCATCCTTATCTTATCCAGTTCATCAAAAAGCTCTGTTCAAATCACCTGTTGTAAAATATTCAGGGTTTTACATACTACAGATATTACAGATTTTTGATTCCCTTCTTCCCCTCCATGTAATCAAAATATAAATAGAGTTATCATTTTGAGGCACCCAAACTCTGATCTTATGCAGCAGGTACCAAAGAAACCTGCATCACTGTTTTACTGAAATGCTGACACACACAAAAATCAAAAAGTGGGTTGTTTTCAACACTCATCCATCAGCAAAATTAAAACTAAATTGAACAACTAATGATCAATGTCATTCTTCTTCTTACACCACAATAATTTACAGTAATCTTTACATTTTGAAACTGGGCCATAAGTCAAACTTCATCTTCTGAAATCTTCATGTCTATAGAGGAAAGCTACCTTAAAGCTATCAAAATGAAAATCATTTAAGAAAAAAATTTTAAGCATGCATAAGATCTATATGCTCATATGTATTATGCCCAGAAAACTGCTAGACATTTAGAACGAATGCAGAGAAATATATACTATTTAATCTTGTCTGCATTTCCTTCAGAACTTGTCATACCACCAAGACAAAGGAATGCTCAGACAAAGATAACTCACCTTTTAGTTGTTGGTTTTTCAAATTGTACATCCCTCTGTAAGTCCTAACGTTGAAACAATTTATTAGCAAATGTAGATGATGTCCTAGCTTTAGTTTGCACTGTTGCACATGTGCACTGTTTGTGTCCATGTCTCAGTTTATCTTAACTAAGGCAAATTTCCTCTTTGCAAATGTGGTTATGTCATGATTATTTTGCTTTATTACATAGTGTGGATAATAGGAAACCAAGCCCAGCAAAACCTCAAAATATATGTCAGGCCAGAATGACATGCTTTCGAGAAGTTGCCATAAGGGAGAGAGTAAGGCTGTGGCAAAATCTAAGGAAAAATATGTCATTGTATCCATGCTTGAAGATAATGTAATGAACAGAAGCCTGGGAACTGAACGTGATGATACCATAAAGGAGATAATTTATCAGTGTAAGAGAGACACAAGTGCTAGTTAATAATCAAATTCCCTTCTCAGTTACATTCAAACATCTTCATAACACTATGAGCATATGTGTAACCAAGGAAAATACTGGGCCTTGAGAACCTGAATTATGGGTTTGCATTTCAGCATTTCTGAGGAATGAAGAGTTTCTAGGCTCTGAACTTCCAATTTATGAGTATTGTAAATAGCCTCTCATGATAACTAGAATGAAAAAACATGTATTCCTAAGTAGCATTAATGATTTTGCACCAGCAGCTTCAACCACCCAGGTGTTATCTTTGACCACAGGGACTACACATGGGAATAACAAGGGGTCTGGGCTTGTAATGGCTTCACTAAATGGAAGATATATCTGAGCATAGTGAGAACACACTTGGTCTCTGTAGGTTGATATGGCTGATGCACACACCCTCATAGGCAATGACCTGTGGCCCACCATCCCTACCATTTACCTACAGTAAATATGTGCCCTCAGCTCCCCTGTCCCTGTAGCCTGGTGGCTGCATCCTTTCAGTCTCAGTTCAGCTGCACCTGCTACATGTTCAGTAACCAGCATAACATTTGTTTGTTTGTGACACACGGGAACCAGTTTCAGTCCCACAGCAATGTCACTGTTTGACCTGCGTCACTTCTCCATCTCTTTCCACTTCTCATTCTTTCCTTTTAAGGAAGGAAAATCCACAAGACTGTTCTGCCAGATAGTTGGATTTAGTGTATTTACAGGCAAATATATTAATTACTGTCCAAGTGATGATCAGACGCACTCTGAATTAAAAGAGACCCATTGATGTAAATGTTTTCCCACCATTGATGTCAGCAGTAGTAGGTCCAACAATATTTTGCATCTTACATCCTGAAACATCATCTGAAACTTTGTTTTGTTCTCCCTGATTATCTCATTCTGATTACACTTTTCATCATACATCTTTTCCCAGTTCTGGTGCTCTAGCAAAGAAAGTCTGATACCAGCCACTGATACATTGTTACTTACATGATCAATGCTCAGAGACTCAGCCCTTTTGGAAAGCTCTACTCAAACAGGGGGAAAAATGATACTAATTATGCTAACAATTTCTGAAGAGGATAAAAAGGCATTTGCAGTGACTTGCTCATTTTGCTGTGAATAGTTAAGAGCATTCCTAACGAATATCTTCTTACCAGTGCAAGGCTTCTTAACAGTGAGAGGAAGAAAAATATGCCGCAAAATTAACTTTCAGCCAAACCAGAGATTAAAAACTGAATAGAGTATGCAGATTCTCCATCATCTTTCTGCTTATGTAGTCATTTAGTCTATGCAAATTAAATGCATTGGTTGTGCTTGACTTTCAGAGCTGCTGTATGTTGATTCAAACTAAATAACAGGGAAGACACAAGGCCCAAGAACCATTTACATTTCACTGTATATTTCACAGGCAGGCTTTTGATACAAGGAGAGAGGGAACAGGATCTTCAAACTACTATGTCTTTATTTTTTAGGAAAGTAACTGTAATATTCCTCTTGCAACCTATTACTGAAATGCTTCTTGTGATCCTTTTCTCTAGAACCAACATCAGCAAGTATATTTCAGCTAAAAGTTACCTATTTCAGCTGAAGATCCCGGTCACCTAGGATCAAGTGACCTGGTCTAGCATTCATTGAAGTGAATGTCATTATCAGTATATACCTCAGTTAAAGAGCAAGAACTTAATTCCTTCAATTTATCTATCAGTCACCTTATTGAGATTAGTGGTCACCCTCAAGACTACAAACTGGGAGATTAGACAACTGATTTCATTTCTCAGCCAACCAGAAAGACCAAGAAATCCTGAACCAGCAACATATACGTAATCTAATCTCAATAGGACAAAGAGAAAGCAATAATTGCTTGCTTGTTTATTGATTTGCTATATCATGTCCAAGTCTGAGAAACTTGAAAAGAAAAACATAGAGCAAACAAGTGATGGGCAACATCTAGTCCACTTCTGACTTACCGTATTTTATATTGATATTTCCCATGGAACCAGAATTAAAAAATATTGTTGCAGAGAAATCTGTAGGATGTTTTGTTTTGACATTATCTAATGGTTCATAGTGATACTTTCCAATATCACTTCCAATTTGTTTTCTATCTTGTATCACAGTATAAATTATAAAACAAGGATGAACAGGAAAACCTGGAGCAAAATATCTTGAACTTATAAGAAACAAATCACTTAGTTAAAACAGTGAAAAAATCAGCATGATTCTGGGGAGCATGTTGGTTTACTGAAATTAACATTTTATAAAAGAAAAATACTCAAATAGGAAATTTTCAATCAGCCCAAATAAAAAGTGTGAAGTCATTCAGAACCATTTGAGAAACTACTTAACTCCTACATAAAATATTTCAGTAGGCTTCAAAGTACTGAGGAGAACTTTGCTTGGCCTCTGTGCATCACAGTGAATTACTCTCAATTCATCTGTACATTCATACATGATGGAAAACATCCATAAATGAAAAGTCCTAATGATTGAACACCATTGTTAGAATATAAGAGAGAAGAAATAAGAGGTGGTTCATTCTCATTATTTTATTCGCTAAGTCTTTCACTAACTAGGCAATATAGGTCAGTGCATAGGTGAACTTTTTTAGAACTGTGGAACACAAGATTATAATGCCATTAAATAACACATTCAACCTGCTTAAATATTTCAAAGACAACAAATAAAACACTGCAGACTAGAACATCTGAGAAAACCTTACCTAGTAACAGGGATTAAGTTTTGAATGGCACATTTGGATTCAACACTAGAAGGAGATCTTAACAGTTTGACAGTATATCAGCAGCATCAAGTAAGTATTGAACTGACATCATTCATAGGAGAATTTTATGTTGACGGACATAAGGGAGAAGAAAAATTATTGGTTCATCCTTTTGGTTTGACTGTGGTCATATACCAGTGTACTTTGTTGGCAGGAACGCTTACTAAGTATAGTAGGTTTGAACTCATGATTTTTTATGCCTTTTAATGGGGATTTCATTGTCTATCATTAATTTTGCAGGATGTTAACATCCTTTAAAACACAGTAGGAACTTGAATGAATAAATGTGGACTTAGAGACTTGATTTTAAGTTTTTGTTGGTTTACTTTAAACCTTGATGAATATTGCACTCATTAATTGCTGTGGTCTCTGCTAGTGTATCAAGATGGGCATGAGTAAAAATCAGCAGGATAACAACCTAAGAGCTATGGCACTGTCACATTAGAAGAGTCATTTTGTGCTGGGACAAAGAGGAGCCTGTGCACAGACAAAGTCATTCAAGTTTATTAAATGCCTCTTGTGAACCACTAAATTTGGATGCCTGAGATGTCATCTCACTCGTGGAGTCTAAGAATGCAAAAATATACAGAATAGTCACAGTAGGCTAATATATGTGTCACTAAAATAAAAGTAAATTCAGGTGATGGTATCCAAAGTTTCATAAAGCAAAAAACATCGAAGCTTTTGGTTAGAAAGTAGCTGGCAATGATGATACTCATGCTGTTGCCTCTTGTTTAACTCAGTGCTCTAGATCTGGTCCAACAAATCACTCCTAAACATGGAAAGGACTCAGTACTGGTCCCTTTCCTGCCTTATGGGCCTAGAATGGCTCCTGAATACCAACCAGCAAAAAACAGGGGGCTTCTCATGTGCTGTCAAGACAAGAAAACCTGCATCAATCTGGGATTATTCTGCCAGATACCTGAAATGATTTCTGTGGGAGAGGATGTGCCTGGCATGGCTTTCTTGCTAATGGTGTGATCCAAATTGGTGGAAAGATTCCCAGCTGATTTGAATTGGCTTTTGATCAGTGGATTCCTTAAAGATTATATCACACTTGACACTTCCACTGCAATGGGAGATGCTATCAGGCAGCGGATATGGTTTTGCTAAGCACTCTGGAGTTAAATTACCTGGAGAGCAGGCACAGCTCTTCTAAATGACAGGAATACACAGCTTGGCCTCAAATAGACTTGGATCTACAAGTGTCTTGTTCATACTGCGTTTGCTCACAGGATTAACATGGGAATTAGCATAGTCAGCTCCCATATTAGCAGTATTATGCTATCCAATTTGCATAGTCTCTTCATGCTAGCAACACGATACCAACCCTGACAGTAGGAGCCTATGCTTTTGGAGCAGGAGGTACAGCGCTCTATCTCCAATGACAACCATGAAGTCTATATAGCAAGGGCAAGCAGAATACTTGACAACCGTGAAGTTTCTACAGCCTGTGAATTGTTACAGTGGGCATATTTTGAGACATCAGCAGGCTGTGAGAACTCTGCATATTTTCCTACTAGACCTGATCAAAAGAGCAACCACCTTTATTTTATTGAAGAGAAGCCTATAGAAATTTCAGATACCGATCATGTAATAAATAACCAGCTCACTGATGACCATAACAAGGACTCTGCCATGCTTATACTGGACTCCTGTGAAAATGGCGTGGGTTTCCCTTCAATCTATTCAGCTATGTAACGTCCTCAAACGATGAAAGGGAAACCATAAAACCGAATGTGATGCGCATCGTCCCAAGAAATTCTTGCGTTGTGAGCCCCTTGGCAAAATTCTCCCAGCTTCAAAAATAGTCTGTTTTGCAAAAGAGTCTGAAGCAACTTAACATCAGCTCCATTTGGCTCTTCACTGAAAGATGTCAAATCTCTTAAGATCAGAGCTTTCCATGACACATACTAATTAGAGATAACATCAGTAAGTAGGCCTCTTGGTAAGACTGTCCAACAGTCTTCATTACAAGAACCTGTTCGGAGCTGTTAACAATGTATAATAATTTATTTTGGAATTTCCTGTGTTGCAAATATATTTTGCATGTTGTGACATAAGCAGTTTCAAGCAGTTATCAGTCAATACATGAATAAATTTAAAACCAAAAAATAGCGGGAACAGATGAGTACAGAGCATGGATGGCATCAATATTGTGTCCTTGCATGACTGACATTCAAAAGCTAGAGTTATAATATTAACTGGAATTACTAGAGAAAAGTAACTGAAGAGATTGCAAATGTCAGTGATTCCAGTGAATTACTTTGACAATCAGGTATAAAATTCTATGGCAGCAGATAGCACTTCAGACAGCACTTTAGCCATGTATTTCAGTTCTATTGATTTCATGTGTTTAAGCACTGTCATAGAACAATTTGCTGCACTGCAGCATCTACTAGTAAAGAAAACAAATATAACCATTTACTGCTGTGGGTATCAAAACCACGAAACAAAAGCTTCCCATAAATTTCATCATTCTAGAAGAAGCAACTTTTTTTTTAATGTAAGATTACCCATTGCATACCATTATACCATATACAATGGTATAATATACCCATGTAGGCTAAGACACTGACATAAGATGCTCTGAAGTTTTCCTCAGTGTAGAGCAGAGTAGATGTCAGTGAAGACCACAGACGTTGATGGGTTCTTGTCACTTTTGGAAATCAGTCCATCAAGTCACCAAATTATGGTTTATGAAGACTTATTTTCTAGTCCCTAATTTTTGGCCTAAATATTTTAAACACATATGTCATGAGCTATTTAAATCAAGTTCTCAAGTTTTCTGAAAGGATCCATAAAGCGACGGCTTTTTAAGACATCTCTCCCTATTACAGTAACTTATGTTGTTCATTCCTTTACTTGATTGACAGCCTCAAATCTCTCCTCCCCATTGAGTTTATGCCATGTCAAGCAGCTGCAAAAAATGTCATGTTTTCATTTTTCAGGGTCAGGTTGTCTCTCAGTAACACTGATGTCATTCATGATGCAGTGAATGAGTCACACCCAGGCAACAAGAGATGTTAACCCGGAAAATAAAAGGAAAACATCAAAGGTAACACTAGGAAAGTCCATTTAAACCCAGAACAGGCAGGCAGGCAAAGGCAGAGACAGAAATAGAAAGATACCAACATGCACAAATCCCAACATCTTCCCTGTATGACCAGTTTAACAGTGCTGTTATTTGCAATTCAATAATTCACATCTCATAGCTGATACTGCAAAAACATGGACCACAAATGCAGAACACACTCCACACATTCCAAAAAAAGGAAGCTATCTGACTGACAAATATTGTTTGTGATAAGTTTAAGAGTATTAATAAAGAAATAAAACATCCTTACTAAAGTAAAACATTTTTTAATTTTTAAAAGTTTAGCTTGGAGTTTTTTTCCCCTAAAATCAGTTTTGATTATGTGATGGCACTGCTGTTTGTTTTAACCTAGGCCAATCTGTAGATTAGCAGAGCTAAAACTTTCCTGTTCTGAGGTAACAGCACTGAAACATTCTTTTCCAGATGAACGTAGTTCATTGTAGCCAGAGATGAGATTATAACATGGTTTTATTTGAGGTCATGCTTTTGTGTGTCTTTGCCAGCTCTTTTTCTATTACCATTATCATTTCCTGAGTTATAACTGTCAGTTATCACGATCAAAAGATTGGAGAGAGAGGTTTAAGTCATGGTCACTCCGCCTTCCCATCTGGGTTAGCTACATATATGCAAAGGGCCATTAAAAAATGAGAGAGGGAGAGAGAAAAGGAAGATGGAAGGCTTCACCACACTAAATGAAAAGCAAACAATATGCATATCAGCATCCTAAGGAGACGTACCACTCTGCTGGGAAAAACCAAGACAAAAGAATTATCTGACACAACAGTTCAAAGCATATTGCACCTGTCAAAACGTCTGTCATCTTCTATAGAAATGCACCATTCTAAAAGAAAAAAGGGAAACTCTAGCAAAGTCACTCAGAAACAACAGACCACTTTGTCTCCTTCCTTCCAGCCAACTCCTCCATCTGAAAGCCATTTAACTCAATGCTAAAGATTGCCTGGAAGGACCAGACAATAGGAAGGTCTCTTTCATTGTCAAGGACAGTTACACTTTGAAGATGATGCTCAAAAGGGGTTAAAATGGGTCAACAAGCAATTGTTGGGTCTATCCAAGGAAATGTGAACAGAACATTGTTAAAGTCACACACACAAAAAAATCTAAAGGAACACATCTTTGCACTGGGGAAGTATAGCGGGTGGGGGGAAGCAAAACAAAATACTGATTTAATCTCATAGTGAAATGGAGATAAAAAAACTAGCAATACAAGTGGGAAAATGGTGAATTTCAGTCTAGACACGGCAGTTCTTATTTATATGTACCCCAATTGCAGAAAAGACCAAAGAGATACAGGATGACAAACAAAGGGAAAAACAGCTGAAACTTAGAGAGAAATAGATGTATGTTCCCATGACTTTTTCATCTGCCTGCTTCAACCATTCAGAACATTTCCTGGGAATCACTGCTTCTTGCACCGGGAACTGTTACGTCTTAGGTACTGAAACTGCTTTTACTCACTTGCCAGTACTAACTATTTTAAAGGAAAGCAAAGGGAAGTTGCAAAAACACTTCTGCTTGCATGCAAATTATCTCAGTCAATACTTTTACAGCTTTGGGAAGCCTCTTTGTGTGCACGTGTTCTCTTGTTTTCATGCTTATGTGAAAAATAGTGTCTCATTTTTAAAAAGCTTTTAGACTTAATTTGCACAAATTTAATTCATAAAGTAAATCTGAGAAATACCAGATTTATCTAAAAGCAGTCATTTATCTAAAATAATTTCTTATTGTTATTATTAGAAGTCTAATTCCTTTATTCCTCAAATTTTTGGCTTATTTCTGATACTTAAAAGGAGTATTGCATAGGAATATAGGCACAGTGCCTGAAAAAGCCTCAGTTCAGCAGAACTAGTCATGAATTCAAGTGTATTCATTTGCATCTGTGTTTGCAGCAAAGGGGCATTCCATTATAAGCTACTCTGGACATGAAAAATGCTTGAAGTTGCAACTTTGCTGAAGTCATTTGTAAAACTTCCCATAAGACCAATGAGGCCAAGAAGCCAGCTCTGTTTTCATGTTTCTGTTTTTGATGTAGGTCAGTGATGGTCTTGAATATGTTGTCTATTAGACAACTTCTTTCTATATGCTCTTCCAAACTTTCAGGCAAGACAACAATGAGAAAAGCAAAATGCATCTTTGAAACTGTGTAACCAAATTGAATGGGTCCTTAAATTTTGGAAAATACTTGAATCTGGAGCGGAACTTTCTAACATCTTCCTATATCTGTTAAGATGCAGAACTGGCCTCTCCCTATATCTGCTAAGATGCAGAACTTGCCTCTGATGTAGTACAACTTCTTTATCTTCCAAAAGTCAAAGCCCAGTCTTTAGCCACTGATAAGGTGGACTGTGGTGTTCTGTTTGAGTTACCATAAAGTGGTGTCAGCCACTAATTGCATGAAGACCATGAAAAATGAAAATATTTGATAGCTGAGGAAGTACAAGTTCACATCCAATTTCAAAATCAAGGTTTGTAATGGGAGCCCCTTTCCATAATGGTATGAAATAATGAGCATAACAAACACTGTTTCCATTATGCTCCCTCCCATTATAAAAAGCAACTTCAATCACTTAAAACTCCTATAAGGTTTCTTCTTTTTTGCTTATATTTGCTGTGTTTTCTTTAAATCAGTGCCAGCTTTTCCTAAAACACTGATCAAAGCTGAACATTTTCAAAAGTTTGCAAGGTCATATTTCAGATATCAAATACATTTTAACCTTACTTTTGACAAATGATTTCATCCCAGAAACAGCACTGGAAACTTGGCATGTAGCAAGCACCGATCAGTTTTTATAGATCCAGCAAAATTCTAACTTCATTTGCTCTATTTCTTTACTTCATGCTGGATTCCAACAAGCAATTAAGCATTTAAAAATGCTGATGTTCCAGTCTTTATCTGGTATGAAACATTTCTATGAAAATAAGCTAAGCTGAAAGCTCCATAGACTAATCCTTGCTACTGAGCATCCTTCACCCCTGATTTTGGAAACATTTTTTTCATGAACTTTTTATGGTCCTGTGCGAGTGATTATCCAATGTTAATGAATAAGAGGAGGTGAAGTAGTATTATCAGTGGCTCTTTTAGAAGCAATTGTTTTCAACAGCAGTTGTGATTTTTAAGTCTTCTGCAAAGCAGGCTCAAACTGGATCATTTGAAGCAGTAATGAAAATGATCATTACACAGTTACTAGCCTCCTGTGCAATTTAGACGTATGTGACTAACCCAGTTTCACAAGTGTTTTGGCAGAGGTCAAAGTACAAAACTTTGCTCACAGCAGTGCTAGGCAACTCAAACTATGTCATTATTCTCATTTTCCTCCTCCATCCTCCATTCTCTCTCATATTCTTCCTCCATCCCCCACAATACCATGTTCCCGACCCTCCTCGTTTCCTTCAGGCTACTTCTTCCCCTCCATGGTTTATGAGCCTCAGCAGACAGGGTGTTGGGAGAATAAGAGAATCATTGTCCCTTCTTTGCGTTCTGATGTTCAGTTTGATGGCAGGCTGAGGCAGCCAGAGGCAAAAGAGCAGGAAAGTTATGTTCAGTCTTTGAGAACAGAAAATGGGGGTGCCACACAAACAGTCATCTTCTCAGGATATGAAAAATCTGTGCATGCTCTGGGCCTGTGGCACCTCAGGAGAACTGAGATGCTGAACTCTAACACAGCTGCACTGCACATGTGCAAATTCTTATTTTTAGGATCTTAGAATGAATCTGAATTCACATTCTGCGCAAGATGTGATGCCTTCCCCCTCACCACCACATTCCGTATTCTTGCTCCAAAATACAGACAAGCCTTTTTTTTTTTTCCCAGTTACTATCAATCATGGTCATTTGCATTTTTTTACTGTAAGAAAAACAATATCCTCCCTGGATCTATTTCTATTGTCAGAAATTGATAAACAACATGTCCTGAAATTTGCCAGCAATATTTATCCTAGAGCTGACACCTGGCAGAAAGCATGAAAAGATATTTTGTGATGATAAATGTGCATAGAGGTCACTAACAGCACCAAAAATGTCATAAACTGAATGTACAGTACCAATTACAAAGACTTTTCATGAGAAATGTGGGTTAGATTTTGTATTGTTTTTTTCTTATTAGAGTATAATCAGGACTTAAATTTTCCTGTGATTGATAGCACTCTGAATAATAGAAAAATACTGGGCCAAATTCTCTGCTGGTGTGTCTCTGTGAAAGGCAATAGAGTCACAAGAGAAGCTGTCTTTTTTTTTTTTAACTTGACACACTAACTTAACACAATACATGTCTGCACGGTGTTGAGGCAGACAACCATTCTCCTGTATTCTGCATTCTCTTGTATTCACGTATGCACAAGAACAGTCTTTAATCACATTACTTTTCTTTATAGAAAGACCCACTCACCAAATCAAGGAGAAGAGACGATCACATGTGACTTAGAAAAATGGTCATACCCCATGAATAATGACCAGCTATAGGTCAGAAGGAACAGTTCACATAAAACATAGGCGGAAGTTTTCTGTAACAAACTTAAAGCTGATTAAAGTAGTAAATAACATGAAAAATTCAAAGTCTTTTAATTAATGACTAAAAAAAGTGCTAAATTTGTCTGATAATATATTTGCACTAATCATTTAGCCAGCTAGTGTAAGTGTGCCATTTATAAATACTTCTAAAGATAACAAGTAAAAAAAAAGAAAAAGAAAAGGATAAAAAAGGCATTTTCAAATAGTTGTTTCCAGTCCTGTCATAAAATATCAGGGGCTTTCCTCTACGAAAGCATGTTTCTTCTGTGAACACAGAAGCATACACCTGTCTGACACAACACTATTTAGTTACTATCATTAGTAGAACAAATATAGCGTGTCACCAGCAAATTGATTAGCTGAATTCTTATTTCAGGATCTTTTAGAAAAGGTGGGTTTCTAATACCAAAAAGACTGTGCCTTGATTTTCAAATTTCTATCAAACACAGTACTGGTGGTGATTAGAAAAATACTTCTTTTTTAATATTTAAACTGTGCTCTGAGGGGATCGGACAAGACAGTGTTCTTGCAGCTTTTCACAGATATGTTTTGTCTGTTAAAAGGTCGTTTAAAAGAAATAAGCATCAAAGTGATATGGATTTGGAAGTCAAGCATTCTCATTCATCTTGGCCCCTACTGTAAAAGCTGTGGTTGAAGGTGATTTGAGGTGTTTGCTTAACTGTGAAACAACCAAGTATATGACATTGTTTCAGAAGGAACATCACAGAATCACAGAATAGTTGGGGTTGGAAGGGACCTCTGGAGATCATCTGGTCCAACTCACCTGCTCAAACAGGGTCAGCTAGAGCACATTGCCCAGGACCCTGTTCAGGTGGCTTTTGAATATCTCCAAGGATGGAGATTCCACAATCTCTCTGGGCAACCTGTTCCAGTGCTCAGTCACCCTCATGATGAAGAAGTGTTTTCTTATGTTCAGATGGAACTTCCTGAGTTTCAGCTTGTGCCCATTGCCTCTTGTCCTGTTATCGGGCACCACTGAGAAGAGTCTGGCTCTGTGTTTACTCCTGCCCACCATATGCTTATTTACATTGATAAGATCCCCCTGAGACTTCTCTTCTCCAGGCTAAACAGCCCCAATTCTCTCAGTCTTTCCTCATATGAGAGATGCTTCAGTCCCTTAGTTATCCTTGTGGCTCTTCACTGGATTCACTCCTCAAGTATGTCCATGTATCTCTTGTACTGGTGCACCCCACACTGGACCCAGCACTCCAGATACGATCTCACCAGGGCTGAGTAGAGGGGAAGGGTCATCTTCCTTGACCCTCTGTCAATGCTATGCCTAAAGCAGCCCAGGATATCATTGGCCTTCTTTGCCATGACAGCACGTTGCTGGCCCATGGTCAACTTCCTGTCCACCAGGACCCCCAGCTCCTTCTCTGCAAAGCTACTCTCCAGCCAGTGGGCCCCCAGTCTGTACTGGTGTGTGGGGTTATTCCTCCTCAGCTGCAGGACTTTGCATTTCTGTGTTGAATTTCATGATGTTCCTCTGTGCCCATCTCTCCAACCTGTCAAGGTCCCTCTGAATGGCAGCACAACTATCCAGTGCAACAGCTGCTCCTCCCAGTTTTGTACCATCTGCAAACTTTCTGAAGGTGCATTTGGTCCCACCATCCAGGTCATTAACAAAGATGTTAAACAGTATTGGCCCCATTATCAACCCCTTGGGGACACCACTAATGACTGGCCTCCAACTAGACTTCGTGCCACTCATCCCAACCCTCTGAGCCTGGCAGTTCAGCCAGTTTTCAGTCCATCTCACTGTGCACCTATCAAGCCCATACTTCATCAGCTTGTCTATGAGGACATATGAGATGGGAGGTTACGGAAGAGTGTCAAAAGCCTTACTAAAGTCAAGGTAAACAACATTCACTGCTCTCCCCTCATGCACCAAGCCAGTCATCTCATCATAGAAGGCTATCAGGTTGGTGAAGCACTGCTTCCCCTTTGGAAGTCCATGCTAACTACTCAGATTTAAGGCTCTAAGGAGCCCATAAACATTTGATCTTTGACCTGAGGCTAGATTCCTTCTTGGAAAAGTCTAGTAACAGACAGAAAGAGGCTCTGCGTGAAAAGCCTCTATGGCTAAAATATATCTTTTGGGGGAATCCCAGTCATTTTATTCAGCCCTCCAGCAAAAATCTTTGATTTGCTAGGGAATTTCCTCTCTTATTCTCACAATTTCTTTCTATTCCGTAATGGGAACTAGGAGTCACAAATAGCCTCCACCTAGTTGTTTCAAATAATTCCTCTTATGAGCTAGGTCCCAAAAGGCAGAAGGGCAGGTCCATGCTCCAATGTTTTGCCAGCTTAGCTATAGTAGTATGGGTATAAAAAATATGCAACCAAGAGCGGACGTGTAAAACCTGAAATTCTCCTGGCTGAGTTTCATACAGCTCCTGCTGTGCTGTCAGAAGGAAGCTTTGTCCATCTGCCCAATTCATCCCAGGATGGGCGAGCTACATTGGAGGAGTGCTGCTCTGTTGACAAATGATGCTAATAGCCACTGCAGCAAAGGCAAAGGCTCACAAAAACAGAAGTTGAAGAGGTCTCTGGTAACAGTTTAGAAGACTAGGAAGTGTAAGCGCAGAAAAGAACAACCATGAATGACAGATGATAGTCATGTTGCTTAATGCAATATTCAAAGATATTCATTCTACAGTGAGGAAGGGAGAAGTGAGGCAAGGGCAGGTAAGGAGAGTTGAATTCCTGATTCTTCTGAGAATTTCAGCAATCTCCAAAAAAAAGAGAAAATATAAATTGCAGGAATAGGCATAGCAAAAGAACAGCAAATATTGATCACCAAGAACTCCAGTCTCCAAAAATCTTTATATTTTGATTCTCTTTGAAATCTAATTTAATATTAAGGCTTTATTCCTCTTCTCAAGGTCAGCAATTGGATTTTTTTAATTAATTCTAATTTGGGCGGGGAGAGGGTATACACTCATCAAACAGTCTGAAAGAAACCATCTTACTAGAACCAGTGAAGGATTTGCCAAAAGATTTATATTCCATTTAAGGGAAAACTACTGTGAAATCTATGATCTTGCCCTTAGAAATATAATATCACGTTTGCAGCTGAAATGCAGTGAGTCCCAGTTCAAATCAAACTTTCATAGTTTCAGACTGTGTACACACAGACATATCAGTGGTCACAGATGGATTTTTGGCTTATGAATTTCAGGGCACCCACAACACTGTCGCTGTCTCAGCAATGCTGACTGCTACTGCTAGTACACCTGCCACTGTCACACTCTTCCCACTGAAAGTTAATCATGTTACTCAGCTCTGTTTCTCTTTTCCACTTGTTGCAGATATCTTAGAACAAAGAATAGATTTGTTCCCTGCCCTCTGTGTGTCCCCTCTCTTTCCAGCGCACCAGTGCTTCATGTTTTCAATTACTGAGTGAAAACCCTTTAGTAGTCCAGTGCTCATTGCAGAAGGACTGTTCTACATCTACTGTCAGGGTTAGTGGGGCTTTTATTTGAACATGAAAAACAAGATTAGTCGTGTTACTGGCAGTATAGAGAGGTAGAAAGCTTCAGATTTCTTAAGTCAAAGGAAAAATATTTCATGGGTAAGGTAAGTACTTTGGGTTTCATCCAGTAATAAAACAATTTGATCATTCATTTGTGAAAGGAAAGAAAAGTTGCTATATATTCTAAATATCTAGGATGTCTAAGAGTTCACTTTATTTCTTTGGACCATCTAAATCAAAGTATATAGTGTAACTTATATTGACAACTGCTCTGTGTATTAAAGTGTTAAGATTAAGACCATACATCTTTTATTAGAGTCTCAGTATAGACCATATCACCCTTGCTTTCTTTTCTCAAGCGGTTTTTAAAAGTTTGATGAAATCTTGTCAAAAATCTCAAACTGTGAAGAAAAAGACTGAGATGTCTCCTAAGACTAGTCTAACTGTTTTGACTACCTCTTACAGTAACTAAATATGAACAAAGAAAACAATAGCTTTTACAAGTGTAACCGAGCAAGAAAGCAGCAGATGAAGACTTAAGATATCGTGGGGACTAATGATTGTGCATATAGACACTTATGTTAGAGTTAAATTGGCTGTCTCAGGTACCAATAAAACACAAGTGTCAGCATGGGCTACCTGCCCAAAACACTTACCCAAGGTCCCAGAAGCCCGTTTTGCCTCACTGATAGTGCTACTGTTTCAGAAGCTAACTGCATTAAAGCGAGCTTGCACATGTCGACATGACAATGCAGTCACAACTAGCCAGGGAAAGAAAATCCTGCCAGGTACACAGCCAAGGGTATATTCAGCACTTGCCTTCTAATTTTCTGTGCTTGTGAGGTCAGCTGCATATCACCATTCAAGGGAAATCATTTTATGTCCCTCGGTGGAGACGAAGCACGGACACAGTGAGGCCAGAGGCAGTGGGAGAAGGCTGGGGACCTGCTGCATGTGGGGCCATCCTCTTCAATATTTGCCATTGTCTCCACCCCAGGGTGAGTTCTGGTTGAATGTCACCCTGTCCTCAAGATCAGAGAGCTCAGCAGGCTGCAGCTCCCACGCGCTGTGCAGGGAAGACAGATGCACCACATCAGGCCAGTTTCTCATCGGGAGACTGGAGATGACACCTCTTCCCCTCACCCTCGGCCATGGCAAGGACAATGGCCAGAAGACACTTAGCCCTTTCACAGTTACAAGTAGCTTGTCTGGGAGAAAATGACAATGTCATTACATGATTACTACTGTTATTATTTAATCTTTCAATAACTGTAGTACCATCTGGCACTAGCCGGGATGAGGGTCCCATTGTGTTAGTACTATTTAAATAATAGGAATTAGTCCCTACCCCAGAGAACTTGCAATCGTGGTACAGAAGAAGGGAAGACCTCCCAAAGCCTTTCCAAAGATCACAGAGCTGCTCCGTGCCAGCCTGCTGACTGGGGACACCACCAGGTTTCCTGGTTCCCAGCTAACAATTTCCCACTGCATCACAGGGTCTTTCTGACACTCACTTTTGCAACAGAGATGTAGCTACATGTGGCAACTTGGCAGCCTCTGCCAAGAGTCTCCAAAACCTCTAAAAAAACTAGATCTCTAGGACCAGTCCTACTTGACAGTAGGAACTGGTTCCTGAGAAGGAAAGCCTGTAACAAAGATAACTTCAAGATGACAAGCAAAATTTCACCCTCAGAAGACAGAAGTCTCCCACATTCTAAAAGCAGTGGCTTTGTACTCTGGTACTATGGTTAATAATTGGTATATTTTAAGAAGCTGAGCAGTATTCTGCTATTTTTTTTGTTATTATTTTGATGGGTTTATCTGACTCATATCTAGACATATGTAGAAGTGTCAAGAATAGTGCTGTTCATAGCCTCTTCTATTTAGTTCTAACATATTTTTATTTCATTTACAAAATTATTTTTCCACTTTATTACAATAGATCAATGGCAGTATTCACATCCTCATTTTGGGGACCCTGTCTCTCATGACCTGCAGCAGTGATTAAGTGCTGTTAAATCTAAAATATAATGAAAATAGAGGTATTAACATTATTATTTAAATGAAACACAGAATAATTCCAAGGTAACCCTAATCTCATTCTAAAATCAATTTGGATCATCTAAAGTTCTGAAAAGTAGAATTCCTCTCTTCTTCATTTCTGCTATTTAAAATGACACCACGAGTTTTCAAATATTAGAAAGAAAACAGCATTGATTTTTCCCCATGTTGTAACATAATAGAAAAACACAATTATTTTCAAAAATTATTATTGCACATACCCTATCCAACAGATCTGTTTTCTCCAGTATTCCATTACATACTTTCAATAGTAAAAGTAAGTTATTAAAGCTTCTTTTTAAACCTTCACACAGCTTTCAAGTTTTACTTTCTTTTCTGCAGACACTTTAATAACATTGTTATTTAAGTTACAATAGCAAATCATTATTACTGGCTAAAATCTTCTCCAGAGAGATCTTTTATTTTGGTGTGAGATTACAGGTTAAATTTGGAAGGTGGCCATTAAAAAGATTATTAAAATTCTATTACTAGAACTTCTCCTAAAATTGATAATATACGCATAGGCAAACAGACATCTCTGTTCTCAGAGGTGCTTCTTAAAGTGTTTTTTCCTGTGCCCCAAATTGCATCCCCTCTTCCTAAATAACAATTTAAATGAAGATATTCTATGATTTATCAGTGATTTAAAACTGTGGCATTAACGCTTATTTTTCTTCCACGCGAAAGGGATATGATGTGCAACCTTGCATCCCACGTCAGATGAGCTGCCGTTGCCGGAAGCCCCTGCTTCCCGGAGCAGCCATGGCAACCAGCGCTCACCACTTGTACCTCCTGCCACCACACAATTGCCAGAGTTCAGGGCCAAAGAATACTGCATGGATGTGCAAGGACTTTTTTTTTTTTTTTTTTAATGTGGCCTAGAAAAAGAGAACAAACAGACAAAAGTCCACCGAACTATCATGGGGAATATTATGCCCCAAACGGAGTTTCATTCTCTATTACAATTGTAGTGACTTGAAATTTGCTTTAGATCCTCCCATATAGCTCCACAAGTAAGCAGTTCCTACTGTAGATCTTATGTATTTGTACTGAAGCCAGAAAACATGTTAAAATTCACTTTTAGCACTAAACCGAAATGAAATGACTGACAAAAAAACTACAGCATGAACAACAGTTTAATACTAATAGCATCCAACAGCTTTGGTGCCACAGAGAATACGAACACACAGAAATGTGATTTTTGACAATTTTCCCAAGAGCCCGATTAAAATAAGCAAAGTAAAATGCACAGAAATAAAATACATCTAGCAAATATGTTTCATACTAGCTTGATTTGTTACACACTATTGCACCACAGAAAAGGGAATATTATCCACAAATTAAACTACAGATGAAGGGCAGGGAAAGTTTATTGTTAATAGGTACTATATAAGATATAATAAATTGCAATGAGTCTTCAGTTAGACCTTCTTTCAGAATAAACAGTCATTAAGGTCCAGATTAATAGATATTACAGCCAGAGGGGACTACTGTGATCATCTTTGACCATTGTTACCATTGTTTTTCAGTGCATAAAGCAACTGTTAAAACCTTGCTTTATACTTAATTTAATTATGAGTTATGCAACAAAACACAAGGGAGGTTCACTGAAATAGCATATAATTAAGTTCAGCATTTTGTTTTCCTTCCTTTCATTCCATCATTACTAAGATTTGATCCTCCTGTAGTTTGTGAAATTTAGTGGCATTTACAACATTAATGTTCCAAGTTCCAATACGGCCATTCAAGAAAAAATAACATTTATGTAAAGAAATGGGAATTCCTGCCTGGAAAAGAATGGTTTACATCTCAAAATAAATTAAAAAAAAAAATTGCAAAGTGGCACGCGATATACCAGATTCCTATTGTGAAGCACAAATTCTTCACAACACTGGGAGACATCACAGAACAAAAATACTATTAGAACTGTTTCAAAAGGAACATTTTTGGCTAGGATAGAGACTTTTGACATTATTTATTAGGTTCAAAAATGCTTAACAAAGGCCTAACAATAGTCCTGTGGAAACCACTACATCTGAGGCACTTTCTGTTGTTATGTGCAGGCATTGATTTGAAGATGGCCAGCATTAGTAGAACAATTCCCTCACAGCAGTCAATGCAAGTGAGCATTCATACACACACAAGCAAAAGCCTGTGAACAAACCATATGGAAACAGGAAAAAAAGTAAACATTTATTAACCTCTTTGTGGGGAGATGGGTGGAAGAACAGGCCAGTGGTGAAGGAGACGGTCATGCCAAATTTCTGCAAAAGAAGGTGTTTGCCCTGAGCATTTTTTTGCAGAATATGATGAAGCACGGAGAATGTCTCCAGTGCCATGGTAACTGGAGCTGCTGGGGCTGCCAGTGGCATCGCAACAACTTTTTGCCACCAAGAGAGTGCCTTTATGCAGCGCAGGTTGGCAGATTTGGCTGCTGCTCCTGGCCCCTTCCCCAACCATGGCTGAGCCAGTCCCAGCACGCACAGAAAAAGAGCAAGAGGGAAGCTGAGCAAGGGGCATGCAGCTCGCTTGGAGGTGCCCGCACTAGGTAAATTTCTAAAAAAAATCTAGAATTACGGATTTTGCTAAGTGACCAAGCAAACATACAGACATAGACATTAAAAGACACAGAAAGATTTATTGTTCTCACTGTATGTATATAAACGTACATAAAATATATGTTATTGGTGCAGGCACAATGTGCACACTGCAACAGTCTTCCTCCCGTAGCAGGGCAAGAAAATCAGCTCCATTGCCATCAGACTACTCTGAGGCAGGGAGCAAAGCATCTTTCGACTTGTACTGTACAAGTTCATCAGGGACCCCAATGTAGTATACTGGTCAACAGACACTATTCAGTCAGTTTCACATTTAGACTTTTTAGGTTTTTAACTCAGTTCTTCTGTGTTAACCTTGACATAAACTTTCTTATGATTTTAATTTCCATTTTTTAGTGTAATCAGTATTTAAACTGCTCTAGGAAGAAAGGGAGGGGGAATCCCAACTTGTGGAAACTATGCTGTAAAGGTGAAGATATGTTTTCTTCATTTGCATTTAAAATACAACGAATTGTGCAATTGGTTTTTGAAATAAATTATAGAATATTAGCTGATGTAAAGAAATATCAGCCAGGTGTTTGATCCTGTGCTGCTGAAGATGAGATTGAAAGTACAAGGGAGCAAATGAGTTCATATGCAGAAGGAGGGAATAAAAGAAATGGATGTAACACCTACCTGACCTTAAGATCTGAGGGGTCCTCAGTCCTTTCTTCCTCCTCAGCCCAATAGCAGAGGTGGAGGTGACTTTGAAACTCTGTATTTGCAGTACACAGGTACTTCTGTTGGCACAACCTGTTCTCTCCACTAAAGAAAAATGAAACAGATGGGGAAAAAAGTTAAGACAATATACATTGGAGTAGCAACCACCAAGTTAAAGGAGAGTGAAACCAGGTGGATTAATAAGCATTTCAATGGTAAACCCACTCCTGTCACTGACAGGTTTCTGAAGCCAAATGCCTCACTACCTCTCTTTCCATTTTAAATTTAAATATTTCATTTCCAGTACTTGTAGAAAAAAATTAAGATCTTTAATTTCTGAATGCCAAATGAATAGGTGGCTCAATTCATGACTCTTGAATGCTGGGAGATGGCAATACTGTCTGATTAGACCTAGCAGCTAAGCGTCCTTAAAATCATCCTGTTAGTCTGTTCAGCTACCCTTACTTTGTAATCAAGTTGTGTGCACAAATGCTGAAGGTTCCCAGACCTTGGATTGTTTTTTATTTTACACATGAATTTGGTGTTTATGGCCTGATCAAAACAGCTTTTTATTTGGCTTATTTCCACTCATCTCAGTAAATCAGATTTCCAGCACTGGACACTCCTGTTTCCTGTGCAGCAGACCTTGACAAAGAATAGCGGGACGTTTTCTCACACCACTTCTGGGTAGGACATGATTTTGTATGAAATGTTTACTATATTAAATATCTGCAAATGAGCATACTATGGGGATAGACTAATTACAGCACTTTTTAAAAGAAAATTACTAATATGTAATTTATATTAGTTACATTACATTAATTGCATTATGCATATAATCATACATACATTACTATGTATAATTAGAATTGTAAAAAAGTTCATGGGTGCATTCAACAATTATGTATATTATGGGCATATCTCACTATACTGCATTCTAATGCAATGAAGCACGTGCATATGGATGTCCATTCCTTGGACATCCACATATGGACGTCCAGGCCTTGAACTGGGAAAGTGTTGCTGTGGAGGACAGCTCAAAAACATGCTTAACCCTGAGCGTTCATTTAAAGTTAAACCACTTTTGATCCTGGACTTAAAATATACATTTTCCTGAATGACAATTTATTTTAGCAAGCCACTTCAATGCATTTGCTTGACTATCATATTAAATAAAATACAAAAAATAATTATTGCTGTTTTAACTATTAAAATGTTGCTTCAATGATTTTATCCATAATAAATGAGACTCAATATTTTATGGCTCTTTCTGTAATTAATAGCTTGAGGTAAAATTTAGTTTTTAACATTTTAATAAATTGTTTACTGACTGTACAAATTAGTTTTAAGACTTACTACCATGACAATAGCTTTTAAAAGTAATTCAGAATATTAAGTTACTCACTTTCAGTAGCCCGGAAGGCTTTGACCACAAGGCATGTGCCAAAAATTTTGAAACTGGTTAGCTTTTGTTATAACAACAGTAATCTAAAAGTAGAGATACCAGAATTCGAAAATCAGTAGAACTATGGATTCAAAGAATCTGAGTTTTGCAAAGAGACAGATGTCTTCAGCTTATGTGCAACTCGAGAGAAAGTCATGGCATGAGTAGTTCCCAAGAGCTTCTCCAGATAAGATTGTTGTAGAAGCAGTAGAAATAATAAAAATAATAAATAAAAACAACAGCTCTTATACCGAACTTTTTATCTGCAGATCTCTTGAGAGGTAAGTATATGATTGATTTGACATTAAAATTGTGCAGCTTGCTTGCTCCATTACTCATTAAGTCCATGACAGCTTTAAAATACTGTTCTGGAGGACATGTCAAAACTCTTCCTCGCAATACTCAAATATAAAAAGAACTAATCATAACCCAAGAGATATATAAACAGAAAAATGGAAACAAATAGAAAGTTTGGAAAGACATTCAAGGTTAGGAGTAGGCCAGCAGCTCTGTTAAGGTTGCTATTCTAGGATTACTGTGGAAATGCATGTCCAAACTCTGCTTTTGCCAGCAAGCACCTGGGAAGTGGTCAGCAAAACAAATGTGACAGCCCTATTCTTGTCCCAAAATGATGCAGTATGTAAAGACTGAAAATAACCATCTATGCTTGATTAATTAGGTTTGTAAGCATTGTTCAAGAACTAAACAATATTTCTAAAGATTTCAATAGTTCAAAGATTGCCCTATGGCCGTCTGGCCAATACATCTTCCAGCACACACAGTTTACAAGCATTTTTCTTCCCAATATGTTGTCTTCGTTTGGTGCGACATTGTTTGAGTGCAGGTCTATTTGGGTCAAAGTGGTTTTCTTCCCATCACAGCAGTGGTGCTGAGGACAGCACTTGGACCATACATCTTCCATGTCATTTCAATCAAAGGCACATGATGCTTCCCGGTGCCCAATCAGGAAGGGTCCAGTGCTGAAACAGGGGGGCATATTGGCAAACGAAGCTTTCTTAATGACAGCCATTGTTCAGGACAAACAAAAGCACGGTTCTGAATATTAACATGTGGCCTTGTGTAAAGGTCATCTGTGTGGCACATTCATCATCGCCCAAAAACAGGGGGGCAAAATGCTTTAAAATTCTGTCAAAACCCATTATTGTCAGAATACATTGGAAAGTTGGCAACTGATGCAAACAGCAAACTACTTTGAATGGTCCTTCTCCTTTTTAGAAGCAATTTTCAAGGATCTGAATACACAGCAGTGTAGAAAGCGAACACAAGATAATAGATATATTCTTTGCTAACTGCTAGCAGGGGGGCTACTTTAATTAGGCTACTCAATTAAAAAATTAATCTAATAATCTGTAATAATTAGGCTGAACAGCAGTTCTTTCTAAAAGGTAGAGCTTCCACAATAGCGCTTGTATTGGGTGTATACTAACCAGTAACTGGTAGTCAACAGTAATGTTCTGGTTTTGAGGCTCAATAATACACTTTTCACTTCTAAAAGCATTTGAAAATTGAAACAAAAAGGAGATGGATTAGCAGGCTAAAATCTTTGTCCAAGCTACAATTGTCATGAAAATACTGCCAGTGACATTACACCAATTAAATGCCAGTTGTGTAACATACATCAGTAACTGTTCCTCGGTTTTTGACATTCACAGTCTGGCCCTTAGATGGCATGGAAGGGACAAAGTCGTTACAAGCATTTTAGAAGTCTCTTTAGCAAAATTAATAGATGACAGTAAGATTCCATTATCAGTGTTCATTCATTTAGTTAAATTAAATAGTTTGATTCCTTTGTTCACTGAACAAATACAGGCTCTTCAATCATTTTCTGCCCCACTAAACAGATAGAAACCAGGAAGATAATATTATTTATTTGTAATTTTGATTTTATCGGCTGTTCAGTATACAGCAGAATTTTACAGATACATATTTAAAACGAAAATCTGAATTCAACACCTTCCTGTAAAATCTCCTCTTTTTATAGTTGGGAAGGCTGCTTACTTAACAGCTGAGCAATGAAGAGGAAGGAGAACACTCTGCTTGCAGATCATTTTTACGTTCTTGCACTGAAACAGCCCAAGAGGAATTTTTTGCCAGGTGCCAGGAATGACACTGCCGTGTTTCCACTACTCTTGTACCCAGCAAAGCGTGCTGCTGTGCTGCTCAGGAGGGGAGCAGAAAGCAAGCAATTGCTCAGGAGATACCTGCATCGCGCATGTGTCCCAGGCCAGAGCCGAGTGCACGGGCATGTGCATCTTCTGCCCTCTTGTTGCTTCATCCAAATGAGGTCAAAAAAGGCTCATTGCTCAGCTGAGAGCTGGTTACAAACAGCTTCTTTTCTCCCTGCAGAAAAGATTCTTCCAGAGTTTGTGCCTTCCTAGACGCCAGAAAGCACACACTTCTGATCAAGGCTTCTTCCAGGTGGCTCCCCTCTAGTCTAACAAAGCACTCACTCTGACTGAAGCTTTTTCTTTTCCCCTTGCAGGTTCATAACTGCTTGGTGTGGTGTGGATTCGCTGATGTCAAAAAAGGCAGACTGCAGCCCTAAGTAAAAAGTCAGTCAAACATGAGACACACATTCATTGGAAAACAAGCTGAATTAATCCTTGTGTTCACAGAACTAGTTTCTTAAGGCTATTGTAACTCTGGCATACATATCCCATAGTGTACACAGACTTTCAAAAAGTAAAAGAATTAAAAAAATTGTGAAGTACCGTCAGTTCTGAGTCTGAAAGACAAATTAATAAAAGCAGCACCAAGTTCACACTGAAGTCTATATACTCCTAATAACCACATTCCAAGATTTTTGGCTAGATTAATTTCTTTTTTGGCAAGTACTAGTGAATTTCATAGTGAAATTTGGACAGCATGTTAAGCACACAGTGACTTGGAAAGATGAGTTTTTTTCCAGACTTGTAATGTGAAGGTAAGGACTCCGGCAAGTTTGATGGGAAAGCAAAACTGAATGGTGACAGTTGTATGAGAACAAAATGGGAAATAATTTCGTGAGATATTCTCAAGAAATGTACCCACTAGCTCTGTGAAGAGCATGGCTCTACGGGGTCTCAGCTGCTGACTCTCAAGGCCCACTCCCAAAAAGACAGAAAGCGCTCTGACTTCGGCCCAGCAGGACACTTCTGGGCACAGTTACCTTGGCACGCTAGCACTGCTGACAGCCTGGCTCAGGCCCACTGTGTCCCCAAGTCCAGACTCAGACAAGGAAAGTTGCACCTATATTCCTGCACCTGCCACCTCCTGGGGGTAAGTGCTGTCACAGCCTCAGGCTGGCTCAGGGATAACATCAGGTACAGCGTCTGAGGTGAACTGTACATTAACTGAACCTAGACCTTAAAATCTAATCCATCCAATGCGCTTCAGCTAAATGTCCAAAAGTATTTCTCCTAACTGGCAGCTCAGTGGAATTCAATTTTGCATTTCAGCACCAAGTAGTATTATATCTATTCCAATCTTCATCACCATTTAAAAAGAAACAAACCAAGATTAGTGAATTCAAACTTATCTAAAAGCTCTGCTGATGATGCCTGTTTTTCCACAGATAATTTGGGGGCAAAGGCAGTAATCTCCAGAAGTATAAATTCAGACAGAAGCAGGAGGTGAGGTAAATAGATAGGCTGGTTTGCCCTCCAGACAGGTTCTGTTCCTGGTCCTACATTTAGTGACAGTGCTGCTGAATCTGCCTTATGCACTGAGCTGCTCTGACAACAGGCTTGCAGAGCACACCAGGGCACAGTGAGCACGCTGAAGGCTATCCCCGTTAGCACTGAAGTCTGGCACCACCAAGCTATACAGAAATGCATAAGCAGACAAGTGTCACTGTCAAACAGCGTATGTCAAAATGCCTGGATGCACAGCTGAGCTCTCCAAGCCTCAAAATGCTTCCCAAGGCCCTTTCTTAATGCTCTCTGCTCCCAAAAGCTCTCTCCCAAGCTAAAAAACTTTGCAGCAGACAAATCATTCTTGATCACTGCTCTTCTTCTTATCCTCCGGGTGTCTTCTGGGAGCAAATCACTGGCTTGGCCACTAACCTCTTTATCACCCTGGGTTTGATGACAGGCCGTCCGTGCTCTGAGGCTGTGGGTGAAGGTCAGCTGGCACAGACACTGTGCCACCAGAGTGGCCCAAAAGAAGGGCTGGTATGTGGGAAGCGAACCCATTGCCATACGACAGCAGCGGCTGTGCCACGATGCTTCACTGCTACTGTCAAGGAGCGGCAAGGGACTGCTGCTGCACACCTTCCATCAACCTGCAAGCCCCAGCTTACATGCTTGTAAAATACTTAGCTCTAAAGGACCCTGATGTTGATTGGAGCCTCTACCATTATACAATTATGGAATAATCAAGCAGATATAACCATAGATAATGAAAGAGAGACCCCTGAGAAAATAACAGATTTTTTTTATGACTGGAAGTAGCTAGGAAAAAGATCCCACAAAATAAATGACATTATATGCTACAGAGTGCAGGGGTCGCTAATATTTCTCACATCTTTTCTGGAGTATAAGCAGTATTTGTTAAATGTTGGAGAGGCTGATGAAAACACATTGCTTGAAAACCCACAGTGGCATATGTTAGCAGGGCAGATACTAGCTCTGCTTCTTCTGGAGCACAGAGAGACTCCTGGAGCTGCTCAGATGCCTGCAGGGCAGCCAGCAGCCAGGAGGCTGAACGTTGCCTTCCCTCGCAAGCAGGTAGCCCCGGCAGCTCCCTGCCCTCGAGGTGTGTCATGATACCCAGGGGATATGAGGTGGGGACGATTTGCTCACAAGCAGTCCATCCTGGTCCCCCTTACCAAGGTTGCACACACCTCCCATCTACATTTCTGGCTGACAACCACCTGTTAATCATATTACAGCAATATAGCCATAGGCAAGGATTTGGCTGTCACTCAGGTCATATTAATGAAAATCCAAACATAAACAGAAATATCCTAGGCAAAAATTAAAATATTTCCCTTGTATTTTCACATGTGGAAATAGAACAAAGTGGTCAGTTCCTGTATTGACTGCAAAACTGCACTTGTATAAAGACTGAGGGAGCAGCCAAACAGACAAATGTGCAATAACATTAAGTTTAGACATAGGGCACTTTTCAATTTGAGCCACAGAACTGATTACATGTTCACAGCTGGAATTTGCTTTGACAGTGGGACATGCTGAATTGTGCAATATTGTCAGAACAAAAATTAGATAGCAACTGAAAAGAGCCACCACATAGACACATCCCAGTTGTCAACACACCTATCTCATTTTTATGATTTTTTCATAGAGATCCATTAAAAAAATCAAACCTTTGAAAAACAAAAACATAGGCTTTGCATAATTTTCATTATTAGCCTGGGAAAACTTAGTTGCTTCCTCCAAAGTCATCAAATGCTTCTCTTTAAGTTTCTGCTTTTTTTCCACAGTACAGTTCATGAGGATTACCTTAGCAGCTCATAGGTTCCAGAGACAGCTTTTGGGTCATGGAAAACAGTCATCTGTGCTAAGTGACCAGAAAAATAAGATTCCTATCTTGCAGCTACAGCCATATCACACAGCTACCTCAGTAACCTCAGTCAAAGCAGGATCTGAATAGCGTCTATATGTTTGTGTGTGTCTATATATATATATGTTTACAAGACTGAGTGCTATAAATTTGCATGAGACCAGAGCTACATGGGGAAAAAATATATTTCTTGGATAAATTGTGATGGACCAAAACTGAATATTTTTATATGCAAAAGCTGCAGACCAGTGACACTTGTATTCTAATCCTTTTGATCCATGAGGGCACTGCTAGCACTTAAGCCACTAGGAAGTTATTGTCCCTTAAAACATCCCCCTTTCTTTCATTGCATCTACTGCAGCCATTCCAGATTTGGAGACCCAAAAAGCCCCCTACCAAAAGCCCAGATTTGGAGCCCAAAATTCCAGAGAAAAGACTGGAATTTTGTGTCACTGTGTTTTACAAGGTATTTTACAAGCTATTTACAAGGTTTTACAGACCTTGTAGCCTGTACTAACCATTACAGCTGCTTCAGGGAGCACTCACAAAACAACTTCAGGAGCCAGAAAAATAAGTAGAGTCTTCTATTTGGTCATCAATGTATCATCACTCTAAAAAGGGGGGGGCAAAGGAAATGAAGAAAATATTTTTTTCCTTACACGTTAATTATTTCTGTTCAACTTTGTAATTTCTATTCAACTTTGTACAAGGACAATTCCGCTCAGCTACTTTTGACTATTCTCTGTTTCTGTGGCCTTTGGCTCAATCCTCAGAGGTTCAGCAGCTTCACTCCAGACCATTGTTATTCTTATATTGAGCATAAGCAGAAAACTCCTGTCTAATTCCACCAGATTCTGAGGAAGAGAAAAGGATGAAACTAGAAACACCAGGAACCACATGAGACACAGCTGTCCCTAGTTCACAACGTGATACACATAAAATCCCACTGGCAAGAAGCAAGAGCACTTCATGTGTTTGGCAAGGTTATCTAATCACTAAAAAAAATCAGGCTATCACAAAGATTTATTCTATTTAATTGTGTAAATATGTATAGATTTGTGCAATACATACAAGTGCACAGCACTTCTTCTGACATCCCTTATTCTTGTCATAAAGCAATCCGTTCACCAATCACTTTGTATTTTCGCCATGTTTCAATAACATTGAAGCACATAGACACAAGCAGTCACCCAGTGTATCTTGGGTCTCATATCCATAGAGAATTCATTGTACAGATTTTGCAAAAGGTAGAGGGCATTATCATAAATGGAATAACATTACACACTTTCTGGCAAATAGAAGAAAACCACAAGACCTGTTTACCATCAATCTTTTTTAGGTACACTTGAGAGGTGATACAAAAAGGTTGAGGCTGACACAGACATTGAATGGAATATGTGTAAAGATGACCAGATCAAATAAAAAGCAAGGTGTTCTGTTAGGAAGAGCACAGGTTTATGAGGTCACAGAAGTGTCGACAGCATTGTAATGGGATTAACCTTATTTGTGTCAATAAAACATCCCTATGTGCCAAGCCATTTGCAGCTCATCTGAACCAACTTGCTTCATACTCAGACCACCAAGTACTGCAGCCTGCAGCCCAGAAGCCTTCCAGGCTACAATTTAAATAGCTATCAAGTGCAGTGGCAAACCTATTGTACCAAACTCCATGCAAGAAGGGGATGTGGTATTCCTGAACCCATAATCAATGTCAATCATGGTAAGAAAGCATGGTAAGAGCATAACTAGTAGCTCATACAGCCTAAAAGTCAATAGTACTTCCAGCTAGGGGGTAACTATTAAATCATGGAGCCTTATGGTTGGGTCTAATAAAGTTTCTAAACTAGGATTCACGTGAAACTGAAATGCCCAAGGTAAAGCTGTGATCTTCTCTTGCAGTGTTGGAGATGCCCATACTCACCCTTTCCTGTTTGAGCCTAATGGCCCTTAGCCACGCAGAGTCCTGCTCTCTCCAACCCCACAACTCCCTCCCTGAGCAGAGCTGGACTTCATTTTTGCTAAGCCCTATCAGGCCAAGAAACTAGAGGCAATCATGGAGGGGTTACACCCTAGCAGGAACAGGCAGCTCATGAAATGATGTGGATGGGACCAGCTGCGTTAGGGGCCCTCCCCACCTCTGCTTTTCAATTCCTTCCTCAACAGTGGCCCAGCTTCAAGATAGAAAAAGCACAAAAGGGGAAGGGACACTCAGCTAAGGGGAGAGCATCCCAGGTTTCAGTCTCCCCTCCATCATCTGAACTCTGAATTTAACTGTCACTGGGAAAACACAGAAGCAGAAATCAAGCACGGGAATTCAGTACACCAAAGAGAGCATTTTTTTATTACATCCTGCTTCGTGTCACTGGAAGAGATCTTGCAGAAAGGCAAGTGAAGATACTGAGATAAGTTGCCTTTGGGAGGTTGTGGAGCCCCCACCACTGAAGGCATTTACAAGCCAGTGAGACAAATTTGTCAGGAACAGCACAAGTATAACTGATTCTTTCTTTGGCAGGGGCTTACTAGATATCTTGAGGTCCCCTCCAACTATCCATTTCTATGACTAATGTTAGTTTTGTGATGAATTTTCTTCTGAGAACTATGACGAACAGCAGGGAGGTTTGGTCTCCTCACTAATCTGACTAAAATCAAATTCAGATCAAACTGCTTCCTGGGAAGTGGACACTAGAGTTACGGCTGAGATTTCCAAAAAAGGGGATTGTACAATCATTGCTTAATCTCTCATTTAAACCACCTGCTTGAACTCAACTGCTGGAGGACTAAAACATATTGTATAAATAAAACACAGAGAAATATAGAAAGAAATATCCAGTCTCTGTCACTCTTTTCTCCATTCATTGTTTGTGGCCCTAAAACTTGCTAATGTGTGACAGGATAATGACAATACAGTATTCCCCAAACTATATAATCTTCAGCACAGCAGAGATGGTAGCAAAGCCAAAAGTCATAAAAATGCCCAATAAACATTTGTGATGATTCAGCAAATAAGGCTGACAAAGCTGAAATGAAGCTAATTCAAGAAGCATTTAAGATGTTGTTCTTGGGAAAATCCCTATATTCTAAGTAGGGATTTTTTATTACTCTATATGTGAATGGACTTACAAAAAATACACAAAGCAAAGTTTTAAATACCCAACCGAACACTTAGAGGCACATATAATCGCTGCATATCCCTCACTTAATCTCCAATTTAAACCAATTTAGTTCATATAATCTACATAAGATGTGTATTAAACAAGGATGAGAGCAATGCAATTCAGCTGTTCTTAAAGGAAGAAGCATTTTAGCCTAGCAACAGAATAAACACCATATCCTATCCAAATGGATGAGCCCATCAGCTCAACAAAGGACTGTGCTATGATTTAGGAGGAGTGGATAAATTGGCAAACTGGGCTCCAGGACTCAGCCAGAAATGGTAGCATTGCTCTGTACCCATAATTTAGGGCAGTTTATAGAGATTTTTGGCAGGCAAGTGCTCACTACTACCCTGGATGAAGGCTGGGCAGATCTTGTGCCCTGACACATAAATAGAAAGCTTTTGGTTGTATCTGGGGCATTAAAGTTCATCTCTTGCTGGTCATGTAAGAGGGAGAGTTTAACAAAAACTAAAATTAAACCCTACATTTCCACGTTTGGTATTTAGTTCAAAAAAATTAAACAACTTTTTCCTTCAGCGCAACTTCATTCATAAAACAAAACATTATTAAAGCATGCTCATCTATCATTTATTTTAAAAGCTCAAACACTTTGATGAAGTTCTTATGAAGCAAATTTTAAAAACAAAACTGTTCAGTGAGCAGCAAAAATACTGAAGCATGGCAGCAGATGAATTTTCATACAAGGATTCATTGTACACCTCATTGCCATGTCCAGTTTATGTAGGAACCTAAACAAACAGCAAATTGTGATTTGAGAAACATTTCTGCCACATTTCAATCTTTGAAAGYAATTCAAGCAAAATAGTCAATGTTCTTCATGTGTTCAGTCCTATGATGTTTCTCATGATGTCTGATATTGCAATTGATCTCAAAACAAAATTGGTATCACTGGAAGTCTCATCAGCTATTAATACAAAGAAGAATTTGTGTCTTCTGTAACTGGAACATAGTCTGGGATATTCAACCTGGGACAGATTCTTGGGCTGCCTACCTCCGTTATACCAAAACGATTTGAGGATTTTAAAATCTAAAGATTGTTTTGTATGCTTAAAGCATTTCATAAGCAGGGGTGGACTCAGATTACACTTCCCTAACTGCACTATAAAAAAGAACACACATACTTTTAGTAAAATAAACAGATACAATTCTAAAAGCAAAGAGGTCATTAGTTGTGTGTGGTGAAATCTCTACAAAATCATCTTTTGGGATAGAAGTAATTTATAAAGAAACTGTTTGCAACGTTTTTCCATCACGGTCTTAGGGAAACATCTGGCTTTACATTCTGGAAAAAAGATCGGTTTTACATTCAGGTGTTTTGGCTAAGTTCTTTGTGACCCAATCCTTTTAATATGTACCTCTTACTTTTAAAAAATAAATGATTTTGCTACAAAATATATTCTTAAATACATATACATGTTTGTATGTAGAATAACATGAAAGTTTGTATGTACATGCATTTATAAGTTTATGTGTATATGTATAGACTTTCATGTCATTTTCTGCTCTCAAAATATGCAAAATTTCTTTACACCTCCTATGAGGCCTTAGGAATTTTGCAAAACTTCTTTGACAAATATTTATCCTCTTCTAGATTTTTTGCATGGGAAAAGAGACCGCTAGCCATCACATTTGGCAGGCATGCAAATTTATAAATTACAATCATAGGAACTCCTTGCAAATCATTGGGAAAAATCTGAGGGATTTTTTTCAGCCAGGTGAGCAGAGAGTTCTGCAAGCCCCGATTAGTAGGTGGAGCACACATGGAGCAACTCCTGCTTAGATGTTGTGGGTTTGGAGTAACTTCCAAAGCTAAACAGAATCAATGATACGAAAGCTTTTCTGCGGAAGACGCAGGTGCTTAAGATGAGACTTTCTTGCAAAAACATGGAGTGAGAAACCAGAACACCAGATGTAGCCTTGCTTTCTGCCATCTAATAGTGACAGATCTGACTGCTGGGCAACCTGGTGCACAGTTGGCTTGAGAGGATGGCAGTAGTCCACATCACGAGAGAGCTTCAGAAGACGGTAAGGTTGGGCATCTAGTAAAAACAGAGAAATCAGCACTCTCCCCGAGACACTGAATGACCTGTCCATGGCATGGATCACTAGATGAACGATCTTCTAGCAGTGAAACTACTGTAATGAAAATTAATGCTATTTACCACTGGCCTGTGGTAAATAGTGACAGCGGACAGGGTACTCCAAGATAAAAACACTTTCAGGCCACCACAGCAAAAAATACAGGCGGAGGAGTGAGTGGGCCAAACAGAGTTTTCCTTTTTGATTGTTTTCTGTTTGCTCATCCTCTCCTATGTAGTTGCACCGTACAACAAATCTGAGCCCCTGGAGCCACCCTCTGACCATTGCTGCACACCCACGGCACCTGGCCCCCCTGGCTCTCCCAAAGCCACACCAGCAACGAGCGTGTGAGTCATGGTGGGCACAGCAGCATCAGCTGCCTAAAGCAACAGGGCTATTTTTGATATAGAGGCATGGAAAAAAGGGTTTGCATGAGAGCTGATGTGAGGACGTTTAAAGCCATGTTCGCATGATGGCCTGTTCAGTGTCACTGTGTTGTCTCTGCAGTATACAGCCACAGAAATTATGCTGTTACTTGCGAACAGTCAACAGTGTAATACCACAACAATAAGCCACATGTACCCATTTACTTGTAAAAATAAATTTCAAAAAGAGTGAACTGTAAAATGTTGCTTGAATGTTGCTGTGTAAGGGGTTTCCATTTCTTTCCGCCTTTTTTTTGATTATTGTAAATGTTTAGATAAAATACAACAGTAAGAAATATTTACAGAATGAGAATCCTGCATCAAAACCTCATATAGCAGGTTTTAGTTTAGAAATTTCTTATTTTGCTTTCAACAAGGCGGACCCAAATCATAAATGAGAGGTTCACATACAGACTTTCCCTCATGAAAGACAGCTTAGCGCACCATCCTGCTTTCTTTTCCTCTTTCATTTTACGTCCTACATCAGCAATGACCAGCCTTACCAGTACCTGAGCGGGAACACTGAACAGCTTCAGAAACGACCTGACAATACCTTTGTCACTGATTAACTTTTCCTCCCAATTCTTGTGAAAGGAGACACGAGAAAATTCTGAACTGCCACAATTGACTATAATCGATTAAAATTTAATTTTCAGATAGTTCAGACCAACCTGATTTAATTTTGAATGACACTAAAGCTTAGCAAATCTCTGCTTGAAAACTTTCACCTCCTTCCCCATTCAGGCCCTGTCAGGACGATATGAAATCCAGAAGGCATACAAGTTGCAAAGGCAGCATGCTCAAATTAATCTTACCCTCCCTTACTAAGCTCCTCTGGAAAACACACTAACTCATTTCAGGTTTGAGTATTCTGCATCTAAAACAGCTCTTATCTTAACTTGCCTATGTGAGATTTACAAATGAGAAAAGAACAAATAAGGAGTAATTTAAATTTTAATTTAAAACCCCTCCATTTTCTTATCCCTTATCAAACTGCCAGCATTTTTCCTGCTAACAATGAGCCGAGTGTCATGGGCACGGCACAGCCCCCTACCACAAACCAAGTAATCTCTTTCATCTAAAACCCTGATCCCTTTAATAAACAAAATACGAAAAGGCAGTCAAAATTACGCTCTGGCTTTATGAAAGAAGCAGGGAAATCCTCAGAGTACAATCCCCTACTTGTTATTTTCACAGGCCATGTGACCCAAAGTCGTTCTGAAGGATAAAAAGACCGAGGCTGCCACCAGATCTCTGCCATGATTTTTCCACAGTTCCCAGCCTTAGCCCATCTGTTATTCAGCGGCCACATGAATGGCATGTGTCAAGAGAGTCATCACTGTGCAAACTGCCCAAAGAAATCAACCAGCCAACTTCCTTTTGCTTCCATGGCTTCAGCAATTGTTGCTGAGCCGGCCACCATATGGTGAATAATTAGTTTTTCGACCCCACTCCAGAAAAATGTTCGCTCCATTGCCAGGCATTAGCAATATGTGTGTTAATGAACAGCAGATGATGAATGCCTATACATTAACAAAAGTTGAGATTTTCTGGCAGCAAGCTGCGTTCACCGCAAGAATCCCAACGACTCTGAAGGCACTGAGTGATGTACAGAATCAAGCCATGGCTGAAAAGTACAATTCAGGCAAATTTCTCAATTTCTCAAACACTAAAACAACTTCCTAATAAACCAACATGCTCCTCTCATCTTGCCGCTCCCTTTCTTAACATGACGAATTCAACCCTCGTAAAGGATTGGCAATTTAGAGCTCTCAAACAGACGTCTTCTGTTCTTGGGCGATTGAGGTGCATTGTGTAAACAGCCAGGACGCAGGTTCCACCACACTTCTCCTTGTCTGAGTGCCTGATGTATATGAATATATACTGAATACCTGCAGTGTGCAAGCCCCTTAAAGAGTCAGTCCCAGACCTCTGAGTAAACACTCACCTCCGAGGGCTGAGGCTGGTAAATATGTCTGATGGTTCCATCAAATGGACTTAAAAGCTCAGCTAAGACCCCTAAGCGCATTTCACTTGCTGAAGTGAATTTTCTTCTAGCCTTCTCATTAAAAAGAGATTTCACCTAGATTTCTCTATAGGATGATACATCCCCATACTGTACAGACATCCTGAACTGCTGGTCACTTTCAGGGAATCTGATGGTTCTGTCTATTCTCTGTCATTAATAAGGTGCCAAATGCACCCCAAAGCTCTTTTAAAATAAAAACAACCATTTACAAATAGACCTGTAAGTAATTAACTGCTCCTTCAGAAAACAGCTGCAGCTCTGATATATGCAGTGTGTGTAGCACAGAAATGTACAGTTTAATATACATTACAGCTACTATAGGCAAAAAAAATACTACTCAGAAGATAAGGGACAGCACAGGCAGCCAAGACACCTAAGGTTCCTTCATGTAGATTTGTGTGGAGAAAAGCACAGAACAAATGCCCAGATCTACAGCTTGTTCCCCTTCATATCCTGTCTCTGTCACTGGCAAACCTTGGGCAAGTCGTTCAATCTCGCTGTGTCACATTGCCTAGCCAGACTATGGTACTAACGATCCCCACACTCTCCCCAAAGCATCTTCTGGTTCACGTGGGTAACCCAGAAACAAGCAAAGATGCACAAATAACCAGACCACAAAGGTTAACTTTGCACATGCCTGAACTCACTTTCTGGATCTGACTAGCAGCCAGGTCTGAAAACTGCATCTGCATTTGTCATTTTATCATATGTTAAGGCTGTCCATTAGGCAGGCAGTTTTTCCCCAGGATTAACACAAATTTTGGATGTAGCTGACATGTATACGGGCAATGCTGATGGTTTTGCTTTTTCTTACTTTTTATGAACAGATAGCAAATGCAGATTTAGCTCCTTTTGATGTAGTTCCAGACACTGATTGTTCCATTTAATTTGTGTGAGAGTTATCATTCGATAACTCAGTTATCTCTGATAATTCAGTTATCATTTGATAACTGAATGCTCCACTAACATCTTGCTGATACCAGCTGGCAGCACAAGCCAGAGTTCGTACTATTTAGTCCAAATAATGGCAAAGCCTATGGAAATGCATAAATCATCTGCCTGTTCTTTCTTCTCTTTTTTTTTACAGTCACATCTAGCACTACCTAGAGGAGTTTCAAGTTTGCAGGAGAGCAAGACCATGAAATTATAAAGGGGATTTATCTGATGCCATAAGTTCCTTGGTAGCGCCTTGCTATCACCAATACCTATGTATTTTAGATGTCATCAGCTTCTTTCAGTGGACCTTTCTGAGTAATTTGGACCCTGCTAAGTGATTTGGGCCTCTGGGTGTGGAGCAGGAGGTGGCTTTTAATTTTGATTAATGGGTAGCAATGACATACAAAGAACACAGTGTAGACTTATGACCATATAGTAACAGGTGGAGTGCCAGGATTCAGGTTTGAAGCCTCTGGTCCAGTTTCCAAGGCAAGCTTGAGCTCAAGGTTTGTAACTCCACAATTTAGTTTGCAGGCAAAGCCTGTTTAAGAAGTTCCTGTCCTATGCGCCTATCTGCTTGTTACTGCCACCAAACTGCCACCCACCACACTCCCAACTGTGCCTGATCAGTGAAATCTTCTGTGTGAAAAAAAAAATTTTAAAAGACAAAAGACCTTGGAACTCCACCCCAGTAAGCAATTACCTAAGACACAAGGTCTTTATGGCAATTACAAGCATTCAGACCCAAGTCAAGCTGTGCCAATACACATGCCTAACAACTATCTATTTGGCCAAAGCCTTAGACAATTATTCAGTTGTTTACATAGTGGGATTTTTACCTATACAAAATACACAGAGAAAATATCTCAACATTAGTCCTTCAGTATGCCACGTTCTGAGATCTTTTGTACTTTATTTAAATGAATTTCTAATTCTTTGTGGTCAAATTGATACCATTTGCACCCAAACCAGTACATATTCCTTGTAAAATTGTTTACCTGGTAAATAAATATCCCACTAGCCTATTACAGTTATTTTAAAATATGGACTGCAACTAAAAGAAGATAAAACTTCAAAGGGTTCATGATCCACTAGCTTTGACTGTGGTTGAGATAGTATTTCAAATCAAACCCTTCCCTTCTTCAGACAAAAGTATTCTTCACAGAGTTATGGGACTTTTAGTAATACAAAGGAAGTTTTTAGCCTTTTTTAAATTGTTCAAGGAGAGACATTCATCATCTTGTGGATGTTACATCCTGTGGTTATGACTATTCACAATGGATACATCAGTGTCCCCAACAAGTCAGTATGTCTATCTCCTCACTTTGTGGCATAGCAATTTTCCAATACAATAAAACAACAGACTATACTACCTGCCCACTATGATAGAAATATTTTTAAAAATCTAACTAGCTAAAACACCTAGCCAGGAGACTACCTACAGCAGCTACAAAAGCTAGCTGTATTTTACCGAACAATAAATCGTATTTTCTTGTATAACTCTCATTTTCAAACCATTCCTGAAGAATGAAAATCTGTACAGTTTTTTATTACCCTGGAAAATCACAAGGCCGATTAGGTGTCTTCACCCCTGTGTGCAGAGAGGGCTTTCCAGTGCTGATCAGGATACTGTATGAAATTAGAGAGACCTGGAGAAGGCCACAGAAAGCTCTTAAAGAGAAACTGAAATGACTGGAATGCTTTATCTTAGAGAGGAGATAAGAGCAGATATGATAAATGTGCATACAACAATAGATGCCCTAAAAATTGGGAGCTTTTATGAATGCTGTGTCAATGACTACAAGAACAAGAGGAGAGTCTGTTGCAAAGTGCCTCCAGTTGCTATATTGCAAATATAGTGATATTTTTCTAAACATCAGCCTTCAAAATCGCTTACTGTAGGTGCTGCAGACAACCCTGTCATCTTCTGTGTCAACAGTAATAAGAAAGCAAAAAGTCAGTAATTTTAATGACAACTCTGAAATTGCAGTGTCTTGAGATGATGATTCCAGTAATTCCAGGAACACCACTCTGTTTTAGAGGGCTTGTCTACAAGTGATATCAGGTAAAATAACGTGTTTGCACAAGTGAAACCATGGCTCTAATTTTCTCCTGCAGGATTTTTACTTTTGTCAATGATAATCCATGTAGGAGGAACACATTCTGATTCCAAGAGGCCAAGAAATTATATGGCAACAATTTCTGGAAAAGATAAATTTTATTTGCTAACCAATTACATTCAAAATCACTGTAACACCATGAATGCAGAACCCTCAATGCTATTTTATTGTCACTTTTCAGGTAGAACTAGACCTAATAATGGGCGCCTGGGAAATCTATGAATATGATCCTTGTGAAATGAATAGAAGAAGGCAGAAGTAAGTACCTTTCATGGCTTTAGAGAAAAAAAAAAATCAAATCTGATTTTTAAAAGAATAGCACCTGCCCATCATAAAACAAAAAACAGCTGGAGGATTTATAAAGTTAAAAATAGATTCATAAAAGTTGTAGAAACAGCAAAAACACAACACGACAGTGCTATTTAAAAAGTTTAACTTTTTTCTAAAAATCAGAGGGATGGAATTAAGATATCTTTAAAACCTGCATTGAAAATCTATGGAATATCTTTTTAAGCTAGGCTGTGAGAAAACGTTCTTTCATTTCAAAAAGAATATCTTTAAAAGTCATTATGTAGTTGAATGATCTTAAAAGGCCACATAGAGGCAGCCAAGGAAAATTCCTGACATGCATTTTAATAGCACTGGTGCAGTGGCATTTATAGTGATGTTCAAGAGAAGCAACAAGAATTTATACCATTTTCTTACTGATTTGTAGTTTATTTTTCTATCTTTAAGACTATTGTAATACATTAATTCAATTAAAGAAAGCATCTTTTTTTAAAGATACAGATTTTCTTAAGTATTTGTCCTCAAACTGCTAAAAGATTTTACTAAATAAAGGCCTTTGAAGGAAGAGGGCTAATACCTTAGCCCAAATGAATCCAAATTTTGCCAAAGAGGGCCATGCTGGCTGCTTGCCAGGAGCTTTAGGGCTGAAGCTAATTTGCATGAAATGGAGGAAATTGCAGCTGCCCTTAGACTTAATATGGAGACACAGACAGCCCCAATTGAGACAGAGCACTGCACAATGAGATTTGTGAATACAAACATGCCACACTTCCTTATTTCAGATGAAAGTAGCTATAGGCAACAGAGTAAGCCTCCATGAAAGCTACTTAGATACCTTTACCCCCACCTTTCAGGTTCAATGACCTCATTTCAAATCCAGGTGGGGGCTGTCACTAGACCACAAATGGAAATGAAAGTTGATTCCAGAAGACAACCACTTTCAGAAAAAGTGCTTGAGCATAGGATTAAATCCCATTCAAATACTCTCCTGGAAAAGAATACAACTCAACATGTCCTTAAAAGCACTTAAGAATTCCTGAATCAGGGCCTCAAAAAACTCCTCCTACTCATTCTCTGCTGTCACTATCAACATGTGGTGATATGGCTCAGGACTGGGGGCATCACTGAAACTGGATACAGGATGCTTGCACACATCTACTCAAACAACTCTTAAAAAATCTCATCAGGTTATTATTATCTTAATCATACTGACAGCATTTCACGCTCTTAGAATAACATGTCCTCTTAATGTTATTTTCAAGATTTCTAGAAGACACCTAATTACTGTGTCTATTTAATTCCTTAATTTAATAGCTTTAGTACTACAGTCACGTTTTGCAATGGAGAAAAGACATACTGCATTAGGTTTTCATCGTACTCCTCATCCTGAACAATGCTGGATTGGCTCTTAGAAATATAAAAGCCTGCTTATTGACTAATGCTGGAAGGTGTATGTAGACAAGTACATCACAAGAAGTTTTACGTACAAAGACAGTCTCAAATGCTGAAAGGAAGGACACAGGCTGCAATTCTCAGTAATTATAATTGTCATTATTTTTAGGATTTATTTACTGTCAGCATAATCTTGCTTTATCCCTTCAAGAGGATGGGTTGGTTCTTTATTCTTGTAACACACTGTCTCAGAACAAAGTCCCAGTGAAATTGCACTCTTCTTTTTCTTCTCTGGTTCTAGCAATTAGCTTATCCAGTACTTGATATTACACTGAACATAATCACTGCTCCAGTAAGAGAGGCTGTTTACAGTACAGTCAGTTGTTCACTTTTTGGCATGTATTACACAGGATGTGAGGCCTCTGCTTTGTTAAAGGAACACTCATCTTACCCATAACTTAGGTTAAGTCTCTTCATTCCCCCTCCCTTCTTTCCTTTTTCTCCATATCCCAGTTTGTAATAGCTCTAATCCCACTCTCACCACATACCCAGACCAAATTTTGCTATACCTTGCAAGAATCATTACTACTGTTCTGCAATTTTGGTATTCACCTAATGATGAAGGACAAGGCAGACATCTAGAGCCACAGGAGAGAGACAGGTACCCCTTCTTCTAAGATAGGTACCTAACACAGAGAGCAGGAATCACCTAATGAGTTGCTTATCTTTCTCTCCTGTCTATAAAAAGATTTTAGACAAATAGGTTAGTTTAGATTAGTTATCTAACTTTTACATAACTAAAGTCTGGTGAGACAAATAGTATGTTAATACATGGAAAGGGAACAAGAGAGAGCAACTACTTACTTCTGCTATCCTGTTTTCTTGTAAGACTCTCTCTCTCTGAGTCCACATACCTTTCTGATAAATTTGCACCTTTAGGTGACGAAATGAGAAGGGCTACCATATTTCTGTGCTACATACAGCATGCACAGACTCCAACACTTCCAGACAAAGAGGATATGTCTGGGGAATGGACACACAGTAGCTCAGGGAATAAGCAGATACACACACTGGTATCCTGGAGCTGTTAGATATACCTGTACAGAGATGTGGTTTCTTGCTGGCCTTTGCTCTCTTCCCTTGCTGGGCTGGTGTTTCTAGCATCTCTTGTGCCGAGTGGAGCAGGGCACCAACCCTCCTGGAGCTTACACTGGGAGTTTCCCTCTTCTGACCCACCAAGTTTTCTTGCACTCTGGATTAGTTCCCCCACTGCCACAAAACTCCATGTAAATTCTCCACAGCTCCTCACTCCACATAGACTTTTCTGTATCCTTTCCCAACTTACCTTTCCTGTCGCTTTGTCCCTCTTCATTTCAACATGAGGGGCTCCTTAGGGGAACTTTACTGAAGCCTTTCTTCTAATAACTGGGGCTCTTGGAATGTCTCCAGGTCCACTGCATGGTCAATGGCCTATCTGACACCCTATTCTCTCCTTTCTGCTCATAGAAAGCAGATTTGCGCTTCACCTCAAATCCACCTTGACTAGCTAAAGACATGGGACCCATCTGTCCTTCCCAAACCTTCTGCCAGCAGTCCCAAAATTGCCATGTATCAGGCCCTCGCTTGAATCACAGGAACAACCTCGCAAGGTGCATCTTCTTCTCTCCTCCTCCCATCTCGGCTCTGCATCCAGAGACAGCTAGTATGTTGCCTTTAACCTATGATTTTATCCACTCTAGATACTAGAAATCATGTGTTATGCCTCCAAGATTTGGGAGGAAGGTTAAAAGCAACTGATATTAAACAAATAATACTAGTAAAAAAATCGGGGGACTTATTTCATTTTTAAGCTTTCAAGTTGCATTTGGGCTACATATTCAAGTTTAGTTCCTAGAAGAAGTTTTTTATAGGTTAACTTTTTTTAAACCTGCATTTATAAAAAGAAAGTTAGATTTATCCTGCAATCACTTGCTTGCAAATCTGTACCAGGAATTAGCCCCTAGTTGTTGTTTTTTTAACTGGAGTGAACATTTTAACATTCCATTTTATAATTTCATTTTCAAGCAATCAGGGTAGCCAGGTCAAATCTCAATTTATTCATTACCTACAAAATCTACAGACTGTACATCACAAATGCTAATATTGCACAGATAACTCTTAGGTTAACTGCACTGGAGCAGCAGACAAGAACCTTGAAGAACATGAAAAATAAATTTAAAATTCAGAAGGTAAAAATTCTGAGACTGAGAAAATTATTTGGAAAGCAGTCAAACCAGCTTAAACTGACTGTCTTTGAGAGTCTGGGAGATGAAACTACCCAAAGCTGGCTTATTTTTTTCCTTCATTGACTGAGCTCATTAACATTTGACCTCGGACAACAAGAACAAAGAAAAACACTGCAAAAAATACTGCACTGTGACAAAGATTTTGCTATTGTCCCTTTCAGCTACAGTGACCTGTAGAATTAGTATTAAAAAATAAAAAAAGGGAAAAGGTTTGTCTCACTACTACAAGATCAAAAAAGTCTTTGATGTGTCAGAATAAGTACTCTTTGTCTTTATATGAACTAACTTCTTGTACCCATCAGAAGGAAAGAGGATCCTTGTGATTGCATTTTAATGTCCAATTGCTGTACCACAATAGCCCAACAAGTCTTATAATGGAATCTGGATGGGCCAGAATACACCAAGAAAATACTTTAATCACAGCAGGCTTTGGCAGGCTGATTGGCATCTGAAGGACAAAACCCACCAGTTTTATGGACACAAGATGTTGAGACTAAATACCTTAAACAATGAAGTGAAGAAAGCTGGTGAGCACTCAACATCTGTGAAACCCATCACTAGTCAGAGGCTTAAATATGGATTTAGAATCGAACCTCAGGCAGTCAGTTAAGAAGAAATTTTATTTAGACTCCAGGTCTTAAAAGAGGTCCCAGTTCTCCAAAATATTAAACTTTGGGTTTATGAGGCTTTGCCTGATCTGAATTAGAATCCCTACTCCATTCCTGGTGGGAAATGTGAAGACAGTATATAGAGAATCACTTCAAAATACAACAGGATGGGATCACACGAGGTCAGCGGTCACTTACTCCATCCCCCTGCTCCAAGGCAGGATCAGCTTTAGCTCAGTCAAGATAGATCTCTGCCTCAGCTATTTTTAAAAATCTCCCATGATGCGCACTCCACGTCTATCTTTGCCAGTAAAAAAACTGTGTCCAAATTAATTTCTGAGTCTATAGTTTAAAAATGCTAAGTCTTGCTCTATCAGCCACAGACATGGAGAAAAAAAATGATCTCTTTTGCTTTGTAACAGCCATTTATATTCTTGAAGACTATTTCCAAGACGCCCTTTGCCCCCAATTCTTCTCTCTTTGTGCTGAGTATCTCCATTTCTTTCAGCCTTTCCTCTTAGGTCACATTTGCCAGGATTCTAATCATTCTTTCTGCTCTAAAATTGGTACATCTTTCCTGCAGTATAGTACTCAAGTCAACAAAATACGCCAGCTGTCAGTGCTGAGTAGTAGAACAGATAGATTTGTCCTGCGTCTGGCAGGTTAAGGCACATTTTTCTAAATCATCTCAGCCACTGCAAATTCTAGTTCTTCATCTGACTATTTTTTTATATATATGCATATGTGTGTGTGTGTGTGATATATACATACATACAGTCTATATATAAATATATATATATATAAACATGTGTAAATATATATGTATACAGTCTGAATAGTTATACAGTCAGTTTTGTTCCCAGCTTCTTATAGAGTAACCAACACTGTAACTCTCTAGTTGTGTAGGAGAATGTCATGAGAGGTGCTCTCAAAAGCCTTACTAAACTCAGAACATACAAAGTCTAATGCAAAAGCATCTGACAATAGAAAGGAATACCTACACATTTTGTCATGTAAACACTTGGGGAAGGAAATGTTTTCTTCCATCTTGGTGAGTCAGAAACACTTTTGGAAAAGGAAACATTACAGGATAATGGGTAAGTGTTTGCAGTGCCTAGTAGTCATTGCTTCCACTTTAAGCAACTTTAACTCTACAATTATTGCTTATTTTGTCTGTATTAATATATATTCAGATATCACCTCTTTTTCCCTAGCAACATATCACATACATTATTGGTATAACCTTACTGTTTTATCAGCAACATTGCATCTCCTTTCACTATAGGATTTTGGCCAGTACCTAGGAAACCAAAGGAAGATGCAAGAACTTTTATAGTGGACTCTCACATGACATCAGTCTGTAGGGGAAAATGTTTCTGTATTAATCATTAACAAATGGTCCTTATCACAAAGCTAAAATGCTTATACCCTAGATGTTTAAAAATCTGTTTATTGAGACATTCTTCCCATGCAGTTACCCTTTTTGCTTGTAGTTTCCATGCTCATAAAGAAAATTATGCTGCACAACCCTGGAATCACTTGCCACCAATAGATAATGATCCTAAACAACATTTTTTTTCCCATTGGCTACAAAACTTGATGATAGAAGAAGGTGCTCAGCACAATGAAACTGCAGAGCAAAGTGCCACGGTTTTTGCAATACGTGATAGAAAAGAGAATATTACATAGTCTGAATCAATCGTATAACAGGATTCAGAAGAGAATTTCTAAAACTCAGGCTCCAGTAATAAAGAAGACTATTAAAAAGGGGATCCTAGGTAGAGCAAGTACACTATGAAAGTGAAGGAGAAGTTCACTGCAGGATGTCCTGGTGCTTGAAATTGGCCTTATCAGCCTAAAAGAGATTCGCTTTCAGAGCAGCATTCAAAAAGGAAAAGAAAGTCAGGTAACTGTTGGTGCAACACTCCAGTCAATCAAGTATCAGTCTCTGGCAGAGGCGAGATAAGCTGGTCTTAGCAGAAGTAAATGGAAGCAGAGAGAGAAAAGGGGTCTGCAGAGCTGTAGCCCATAAATGTTACAGGACACTGTGCTCTGAAATTAGTGGGGATGGATGCTGGGGCATTTTGAAATCAGTGGTGACAAAACGAGTCATCAAGCGCTGTAGCAATGATGCATAAGTGGGACACTGCAGCAGTGCCCAGGACAGAGGCACGGGTAGGAAAGTAGGAAAGGTCAGTTTAGGAAAACTGAGAAACAACTAGAAATACAACAAGAAAGATGTTCTTCTGGCCGTGTGAGAAAATGTCCATCTTTGTATGGAAATAGAAACTCACTCTTTCATAAGATTGGTATGCTGGACTTACCTGTAGTGGCACCTACATCCTGCAGAACAGATCTTCATCCCTAGAGTAGATAACGTAGCATCCAGAAGGCCTAGGATGGAGGATATCTGTTTATATGCATGTTAAGCTGTTGTAACAGGCCATTACTATAACTTGGTAGGTTCACCATAACCCAGGGGTCCTATTAAGTGGAACTGCTGTGATACTGAATTAACGGATAAAAGCAAGAATTTCTAATTACAGTGGACAAATAATAACACAGGAACACATATAGGGTCTCTTTGTACATATACAAAACCTGGATATGCAAAGTCATGAAGAGAATACTTTAGAAAGCTTTTAAGTTATTTTTTAATTAGGCCTCTTTATTACTGTATATCCTACTCCATGAGTGATAAAATCAAACACAAATGCACCAAAAAAACCTTGAGTATATTTTACTTATGAATAAAAAGTGTTTCACGTCTTTGAAAGTAATTCCATTAGGGACACGCATCACCAGAAGAAACGTGTGTCCTATGTGCAAGGTGTAAAGCTCCAATTTTACCTGTGATAAACCCTGAGATTTCAGACCTTTAACCTATCTAGAACACAAGACTGATTACTACTCATCCTGAGTTCTGCACCAATAAAAAAAAGAGGGGGCCTATAGCAGAGGAAGGGGTTAGCCTCACATTTCTGAGGCTGAAAAGGATGCTTTTGGAAAGCAACTGTTATCAAAAATACTGAGAGGTGGAATCAGTGAATGGAGGGGAAGTAGAACAGTCAGATGCAGGACACTGGCAGCTTATCATGTGGTTTCACAATGGCTAACCTGAGTATAAATTTTTACATGTGAATATACTTTAATGAAAAGTGCAAGTCTACCTCCCAAGTCAATCCTGCATGTGAAAGTCGTTGGAGTTAAGAATTTCTGCCTCCAAGCTCCACTTTTCAGCCAACGACTGAAATGATCCACAAAAGTGTTTGCTCCACAATAGAAGCTAAATGAGAACATTCCACACATGCTATTTGCATCACTTTTTGCAAAACAAAACAGAAATATGAGGAAAGAAAAAAAGCACAGGTTTTGAACTCAGAGTATTTTAGGCAGATAGGAAGCCTGGCACAGGGCTAAGTACACAGAAAAAATCGCAATGCATGATCCATGAGGAAAAATTCAATAAGTGTACCTTATACAGGGAGAGATTTATAGAATTCCCAGTGCCTATGGTACTCTTACAAACGTTCCTTCTTTTGTTCCTGCAGGACTCCAAAGAATAATAAAAGAAAATACAAAGTAGAGGAGGCACCACTGAGTGAGTGCAACAGTGTTTTATTAATCCATGTGATTAATCCAGCATGCTGAGGAAGATTCTTTACAGAATCAAAACGTTCATGGTTTTGATCCACATGGATTAAGGGAACACTGTGGCATTCGCTCAGTGGTGCCGCCTCTGCTTTGTGTCTTGGTTTTATTCTTTGGAGTCCAGCAGTAACAAAAGAAGGAGCATTTATGTGAGTACAGCAGCATGGGGACTTTGATAACCTCCCCTCCCTCCTGAAGGATGCTTCATGAATGTTTCCGAGGGTTAGGTCTCTTGTTTGTATCTACGGCCTGCCCTCAAGAAACCAAACAACTACCAAATAATAAAAGACTGTTTCTGCCAAATCCTGAATGACAGTTGCGCTGCTGAGTGGGTGTGCTATTAATCAGACATACCTGTGTGAAGTAACCAGACAATAATTATAAATGCTGGCTACATTCAAAATTTACATTCAAAGGGAAAAAAAACAATGTAATTCAGCAAATTGTCTTTTTTGGCAGAATGAAAGGATTCAGACATCATATACACATGGGGACTGATAAAATACTTAAGTCTATGCTTAGGGATAAAGACAAATCCAGACTTAACTTGTTGGCATTTAACTTTTTACATGCTTAAATGCTTTACTGTACGGTGCCTGAACTTTGACTTGTTAAAGGGGTGAACTGAGAGTGGCTTCAACAGCAAGTTTCCCTGTAACTAAATCTGATTTAGAAGCCACCGGACAATCTTTCAGCCTAACTGGCAAAAAAATCAGGATCTGAGTTCCAGTGAGCCAGCCCACATGCATTCAGAGGACCATTTATTTGTTAAGCATCCAAAGAGAAGCGTGCAAGAGCTAATAAACTTTATCCAGTACCATGGCAGCTCATTTCCTATGCCACTCTCTTAATTTTGCTTTGCCGTGCTCAAAAGCCATCGGTAGCCTCTACCTCTGTTTCTGAATTTTAACCCTTGTGATTTTCTTCTTTCCTGTCTCCTGGGCCAAAATTCTCCCAACTACTACCTACTCTTGCGGTTTTTATCAGGGTAAATTTTCCCTTAGGAAATTAGCTGACCTTCATCCTTCTTGTGCTTGGAACAAAGAAAAGAAACACATGCCTTCAAATATGAAGGATAACTGCCAGCCCATGCCAAAAGGAGTAATTTTATTAATTCAGCTCTGAATAATAATGCCTAAATATCAGGCAGACATGAACACAACAAATGCTGTGTATTTGAGATTTGTGGTGAAAAGGAAGAAGGCAACTCGGAGTTATTAGGTCTCAGCTGGTAGAGAGGAAGAATAACTGATCTGTGCTGAAGCTCCAAAACTTCCTACGTTTTCTCTGTGGCTGTCCAGCATCTTAAGGCTCAGCTGCGTTTCACAGCTATAATAAGAGACCGTATGAATATGCCCACAGTCTCTGGGCTGCGCGGTCCTATGCCCAGGTCTGCCCAGAGGAGCAGCCACAGGACAGCACCCAAGTCTTGCAGCACCCTCAGTAGCTCAGCAGGGTGCATACTCATAGCACGGGCATGTGCAGGCAGTGTGAAAGGAACGAGCACTCAGGGCCAGTGGCATTTTTTTAGCTGCCTAATCATTTCTTAAGTACAGACTTGAGATTTTTTTTAAATTATAAACTTGGCAAAGTTCAGGGCTCTGGCAAAAGGCAAATCCTGGAGAGAAGCATAAATCCTGCTAGAAATTTAGTCCTGCTCCCAGGGAGCTTCTCAGCCAGAGCTTCTCAAGGAAGCAGTCTAAATGTTTCTACGTAAGCAAAGTAAAATTGTTTTCCTTGGCTTTGTTCTCAGAAACTGCATCACTGTTGCAGCTGAAACTGTAAAAAGAAAGGGCTTTGTCTGAGGGTGACAGCAACTATGGAAAAATTAAACCTGAATAGTCAAAATTTGGCAATGAGTCCTTATTGCCTTTCATCACTGATAATAGCAGGCAACTACAACAGTAGGACATCATTGCCCATACTTAATGAGTAAAGATTAAAAATTGCAGCAGCAATATCCAATAATCAGCATATCAATATAATATTTTCCCCCTGTTCTAGGAACTACAACTGATTTACACATTCACTGAAAGGGTACAGTGAAGGGAGAAGTTAGTTCATTTAAAAATTTGTAAAACAGTCAGTATACTCCAACTTGCCTGTTTGCCCAATACTCCTTTTGATGCCTATGAATCAACTATTTTGCATATCTGCTTTTATCACTCTTCCTTTTATGTTAGACATTTAACTTGTAATCTATATGTATATGCAGTCTGAGAGCATTTAGACACATTATGAATTAATGCTAAACAAGACTGCAACCTAACACAAAGAATGTGTTTTGATTTTGCTCCATATATTGCCGGAAATTATATGCCTAGGTCACACTTGCTCTCTCACTTTCAAAATACATTTCAGAAAAATCTCACATCTCTCAGACTAGAAGACATAAAAGTTCAAACTTATCTTACGGAAACAGCAGGCTTTCTTAATGCAGAAACTCCCACACCCAGCATATTTTTCCAAATACTTATTGCTAAGAATTTGAGACAGTTCCTCAGTTTGAGCTTCTTATCAAGACTCCCCATGATGGATCTGTGCCCTCTCTTAGCAGTCATTTGAGATAAACTGTAGCCCTTAGTCTATTGGGAAGAATTTCCAAAGCACTTGGCATTTGGCCTCACACCAATTCCCCTTTGAAGCTGGAGACTATACAGAAAATGTCTTGCTCCCTGCTGAGCAAACATTTGACCCTAGACTACTGGGAAGGAACAAACTGGACCTTCTGCTTTTCAGAGTAAGCTAAAAGGTTACACAATCCCTCCTGCTGAGTCCTAACAACTCAAGGCAATATTCTTAAGTAGGTTCTGCATGCCGAGGTGTCGTCATGGCTCTTTCTAAGACATAGAATATGGTATTCATGGAAATCAGTATGACATGTTTCTTGTGCACTTCCAGTCCATCTTGAAAAAAGTGGAATCTTATGTCACAGTCATACAGAAACACAAAAAAGAAAAACCTCATTAAAAGCTCTCTGAGCTATTGATTGAAACATGACAGGAGAGAAAGGCTGAAGCAACATCTGAAAAAAAACCATCTTGAAGCTAGATCAATAAATGCACAGTGCTACCTGAAAATGGGAAGGTGAAGGCAGAAAAGGCAGAAGTGCTGAGGATGCCATAGCCATTGGGACAGTTGGCCTAAGGAATACAGCAGCTTCCTCGCTCTTGAGAACTCTTTAAATTGAGATTAGATAGCTTCAAAACAATTCTGCTCTAACTCTACCACAATTCATCAGGTGGTATGTTTTGAACTGTACAAAAGAGTAAACCAGGTAAGTGAAATAGTTCTTCTTAGGATGATAAAATGCACTGGCATGTTTAGGAAAATTACAACAATCACTGTTAAAAAAGGCAAGGGTAGCAAGAAAGTGATGCAATAAGCAGCACATGGTGCCTTTTTACTGCCAATAATAAGCAAGAAAGAGGAATTCATTTCCATATATTTTTTATCCATTCATAATTGCTGAAATTTAAAAATTTACTATAAAGAGGGCATGTGGTCTGATCTACTAAGTACCATGTTACAAGATGATGCCACCATATGTAATACAAGAATAATTATACTTTGGAAGTGTAGTTATAGCAAATAACTTAGCTCCACTATGAGTCCTGTTAGAAACTAAACAGTGAATGTTTTTAAGATTGAGTACAATATGTGTTTGTGTGCCCACACTACCAGCACACATCTGATCTTTTCTTTGATATTCTATTTTCTTCTTAGAAAGAGAGTAAGATAACAGCAGAACTTCACAATTTTAATGTTGACAGTTTCAACATGCTAAGCCTCCTTTGATTGAAAAGACAAGTATATTACCTGGATTTTCACATGTATTCATCTGAGAGGGGAAACTCCCCAGATTTGACTCCTGTGCTTACCTGGAAGGCCCTGGGGCTTGGTCCTGAGCCCAAGGCCAGGCTCAGCAATTCCACACATCTTCATATGTGCTGCACATCTGGGGCAAGACGGCAAAGGCTCATCCTCACAGCATTTCCACTGGATAAAGGGAAATAATATGAGTGAGATTCTCCACTTCTTCTGTGCGTGCAGCATTAGACACCATCTTGCTATCCCAGAGCAACAACACTGAAGTGGAGGCACAGGAAATATTTTCCAGCATAATCTGTGTTCTTTACATTCCAGGAGTGTGAAGATGAAGAGTTTCTAAATAAAAGAAAGAAAAACACATTCTGCTTTGATACAGTTTAAAATTTACAGAGGTTGTTCCATTCGTCTTCTACTTCTTCGTGGTTCCTCCTATTCATTTTCATAGAAGTGACTTAATTTCTGTTTTTTTAAGGTCGGCTTGTTAAGGTTAAGAAGTAAAAGCTGGCCAACACAAGGCCAGCACAGACTCCCAGTGACTACATGGAGTCTGACTAAATGGATCTCTCTGAGGACTAATGGGGAAACTGTTTTGGTTTATGTAGAACCAATATTTATCAGATGCACAAATCCAATAGTAATTGTGTATTTCACTTGGCACGTCAGCCTTCCTGTACATGCCACAGCTCTCACTGACTCCTTTTGCCCACAGGTTCAGGATGTTCATGAGCTTTCATAACCTCAGAGACCCCAGTGATCTCCAGCCTGGCGCTACACCTTCCCCTCACATCCCTCAGCGCTGCTTAACTGACCCATTGTCAAGTCAGAGATCAACATTTAAAATAAATCCCTTGCCTACATTACACATAACAGGTCTAAAATATTCACCCTGGGCTTTTAACCTAAACCTACTGGATAAACCAGTATACCCTGTGAAAAGGCAAGACAGAAGGTTTTGACAGAACAGTGATGGGGATTATAAGGGGAGATAGATATATGTGTGTGTGTATGTATGTATGTATTTATGTATGTATATGTGTGTGTATATGTATATATGTGTGTAAACACACACACACATATGTGTGTGTGCGTGTGTGTGTGTGTGTGTGTGTGTATATATATATATATATACATATATAAAATAAGGGGGTGAGGCTCACAGGGAGTTAGTAGGAGGAAGGAGCTCTGCAGACCATTCTCCGCAGACTCTAGTTGTCAGCACATAATATTTAAAAATATTTCCACAGCTTATTTGCATACAGACTTCCTCTTCCCCTCTGGATTCCAAAATCCTTGCAAAAGAAGACGAAAGAAAAGCAGGACAATGCAGTGAAAAGCAGTAAAAGGGTTGATTTAGGACCTCTTATTACGCTCCATCAGTCCATTTTTCATTAAACCATAAACAGCACTCAAAGTTTCTGATATTTCTGACACATTTGAGAGTCTTCCACAGAATCAAGAGTTTTACAAAGTGAACGTCTATGCTCCTGCATAACTGAAACCCATTAAGAGAAATTAAATAATGGCATCAAAAACAGTGTCTCCCTAATAAACAATGAAAGAAGGGAGAGAACATCAAAGCCAACCAAGGAAAGGAGCAATATTTTCTGTTCCATGGGTAAGCAGCTTTCAGTTCCACAAAATTGGCCCACAAACTTCATAGCTTTTCTATAGCCATCTCTAGAGTCTGTTTTCCTTGTTTATACTCTCCCCACTACGAAATAATAAATTACAGATGAAAGGCTTAGTGCAGGAAAAGGGAGCATGAGAGTTTATTACAATGGATTAAACTCTCTTTGGTTAATGCAAGGTGAAAAGAAAAAATCAATGCAAAATGGAGATCTGAGTCCTTCCAGTAAAATGTAATGTTCAAATTTACGCATAGACTAGTAAACCATTATTACTGGGAAACTATTTTTGAGACTTCTTAATTGTATTATTCATTACAAATATTTCCTTGAGAGCAAAAGTTTATTTCCCTGACTACTGCCTAGACCCGTATTATATAAAGCTCAGTATTGTGTTTTTGATGCATTCTCTGTAGGCTCTTGCTTATAATCACTGCTAGAACAACTGTTCTCTGGCAAACTGTAACTAGGCACTGCCAGCAGTTCTCTGGTGACAACAGAGTATTCACCTTACCTGCTAGTGAATAAACATAATTTTTACCATTCTTATCAAGCATACTTATTATGTCACAACAAATGCATTTAAAGAAGAAAGATATCTGCAAGCACGTTTCGAAGCTAACCATTCAGCTGATTTCAGTTTGATTTTTTTTGCATAATAAATGAACAGACAAGAACTATAGGACGTGTAGGGTTAAGTGTGACACATTGTAAAGAACGTGCCCTTTTCAATAACACCCCTCTTTTGATTAACTAAAAGCAAGGCCTTATATATTATACACAATCTTCTTTTTAAACAAGGCAAACTCCCACACCACAAAGATACTAGAACAGTAAATATTGATTTTCTTGGCTGATGGTACACCTCATGCCACACAGCCCACTCAAGCATCTGCTTGTTACCACAAGCTATTCCCTTTGTCTGGGAATAAAGAAAAGTGGCGTTATGTGCTATCGGTTGTGGACTGCAAATATTTAAAAGAAATAAATTTCTCAGAATGAAAGGTACCTTCTTTTGATTTAAAAAAAACACAACTATTTACTTTAGGCCTATACCCGCTCCTAGCACCTGTACTTTTCAATTGTTGGCTTGCCAAGTACACTGTGGTTTTCTTGCTGGCTTTTTTTAAATAACTGTTTATTATGAGCAAAATATCTATTGATGATACACTAGAAGAGTAAGATAGCAGGAAAATACTACAGAATAACTCCCACTTCGATGCAAGTTTGGTATGTATGCTAGTACATTAGCAAGTGCTACACACGTTATGAAACAAAAAGCTTGCACTAAAGGAAAAGCTGGGTTTAATCTTTATCTCTTGCTATTATTTAGGTAGTCTTACTCTTCAGGTTTTGTGGTAGATTTAAAGTTATGTTTTGCCAAAAGAGAACCACAACAGTAAACAGGGGAGCAGATTTTCAATTATTTCAGAGAGGTCAGGCAGTATTAAGTAACATTTTTGGTATTTTATAGAGAATAACCACTGCAAATTAAGAGGTTTTACTAAGTGGGGAAAAAAGTGGCTTCCAATTCTCTAGCCACAGAAAACCCAAATATAGCAATTTCCCTGGCTGCATATACCCAAAAAATAATAATGCTGTTATTGTGTCAAGTGTTCGGAAATAAGGAGCCAGTAACTATGAACTGCTAGAAAAAAAGTCAAATCAAAATCTCAGATGTATGGAAGAATATAGAAACAGGCATTCACCAAATGTGTCTTTAAAAAGTCTAGCACACAAGCAAACCAGTAGGCTAAAGAACAATGTCTTATTGCTTTCCCAAAATGTGGTATAGGGCTTCCTAGGGTCTCCTTTTCTGCTTTATTAATTGGATGAAAGAATCATAATTCAATTACTTAATGATTTATTACAAAATGCTTTGCCCACACAAGATTTTTCAGCATGTAAACACCATACTATTAGACTATCTACTATTACAGGCCTAGCATTTCAGATTTCATTAGTAAATAAAGCCAGGTTTATTTGTAATAAAGTTAAGCCCTTCCAACCACTGACCATGGAAACCAGATTTTGAAATAATTCAGATTTGTGTTTCTGTTCTTTCTAATTAAGGGTAATATCGGGAAGGACAGACAGTGGGTAGCATTGTTCAAGCACCATGGATTTAAGCAAGAAAATCTGATTATCAGCTCATGTCAGAAGCCAAGCGATAATGCAGCTTAGCATTCGTTTGTGCTTTTTCTTTAGCCAAAAGATAATTACTGTTCGTTAAGTCTTACGTAAGTGTATCTAATATCTATGGTCCTAAAAATTGTGAATAGTAAAAGCACACAATAGGAAAAGAAGAGTTATTGTATTTTTTATTTACTTGGGCTATTCCATCACGATAATTTCATTAGCCAGGAAAGTTAAACTTAATGTCAAACTATAATTTCTTAAAGGCCAAAAAGTTAAACATCAACTCTCATGCAACTGATACCAGAAGTTACATTTTCTTCAACACACAAAAGCCATATTAAAATGACATGGAGTGCATCCTGCAGTCTTTCCTCAAACAAAACAGGCACTGACATCAACTGGGGTCATTCTGACCATGTACATCCACCCGGCAGGGTCTGCTCGTTGGGCTAAGCGTCCCACGACGTACGGGCTACAGATGCCCATCTTCGACAGCTCCAGGCTGGTCCCTGTCCCGAATGGGGAGCAGAGCAGCAGCCGTGCCCCGGCGTGCAGCCCCTGCCCAGCCTCAGGGGAAAGGAGCCTGTCTTATGCCACCCCGATGGCACCGTGGTGCAAACCAGCGCCCGGCACCTGCACCTGCCGAGACTGATTTCTGAAGTGCGTTCCAGATATGGACTGAAACGTACACACACCTTGTAGAGAGCTAAAAGGGGACAGCAGCAGGAGGAAAAATTTGCTGCCAAAATAAGGAGGTTTAGCCTCCTAAAATCCCTACAATATAACCTGAAAGAGAGGGAGGTCTCTGGAAGATGGTTCAGAGCAGGGACTTGCAAGCTCTAAGCTGCCCTCTGGAAGGGACTTTCTCTCCCCAGTGACTGTTCAAGGTGCCTCAAGAGACGAGCCTCTTATCCAATTTACGCAAAGAAAAAGAGAGGTGTAAATACCTCCCTCCAAGTAACAACAGCTGCTTCTTCCAAATGCCTCTCTGGTGAGCACCTCATTTACATAAGTCCTGTGCAAGGCCCTACCTACCTCACTGGGAAATAACATACAAGCTACCATCTCTGAGGTATGTAGGAATATGTTCTCTGAAACTTCAAATTACCATGAAAAACAAAAGGTAATTCAGCAAAATGCTGGTGATGTTTTTTTCTTGTTCTTCAGCCAGCTTCAATTACTTAGGGTACTGCCTTCTCCAGGACAAATTCATGTGTAGATATTCAGAAAAGGAGCAGAAAAGAGGAAGAAACATCATTCCATTGACTACTATCCCAGCCTGAGTATCTGTGTAGGGAGCACCCATGAGGGGTGTGCAGCTGTGCGTCTTCGGGAATGGGTGCGTTTCCTTTCTTTTTAAGAACATGGGGCTCAATAGTGACAAAAGCAGTGCAAAGACAGTGGCGATGGGGACAGGAGGCAATTTGGCCTCCTCTTCCCAACGTCCCACTGTCAGGGGCAAGGAATCTCTCTCTTGCGCCCTCCTACAGTTGTTCAGGAGAGCATCTGGGCTCCCCCAGACTTTAGGAGGTGCATCAAGTAGAGATCTGCCAAGCCACACGCGTTAACCACCTGCTGAGCCACAGGCTGGATCTGTTGGACAAAGTCAGTGCTGACCACCTGTATTTATCCCCAAACCCCTTCCTTAACTCAAATATAGCCTTCAAAGGAGCTGGCATTTACACAGCCACCTCTCCATGCAAATTCTATATAGTGCTTTATGATAACTAAAAGGGTTGATTAGGTGCAGGGTACACTAGAGATGAAAAGCAAGCCAACTGTATGCGCAGAGTAAAGAACTTACCTGATGAAAGCATTTGACAATCTTGCTAATAAGGAAAAATCTCTAGCAGTTACAGAACATTTATGAAACACAGGTGGTCTACATTGTTATATTTACTTTCTTTTACTCCTGGAGAGGGCAGACAAGAAGGTGAGGGGCTCCACACTCTTACCCTGTCCCAGAGAAAATGATAGTCTTAGGGCCGGACCCTTAGGAGCCTTCCACTGAATTCATTTAAAGTGAAAGGGGCTGATTACTGAACAAAATAACACTCTGCTCAGATTATGTGTCATGCTACAAGATGAGTCTTCAAGACAAATGACAATAGCTGACAGTGAGTCTCAGTCTGGGTCTGTCCAGGCCCTGATTCAGCACCAACAGTCCCACAAGTTACACTGCTTAAAGTTGGAATTCAGGTCACCATAAGCATTACCCTTGAAATAAAAAACCAATTAGCCTAATGAAAGCAAAACACAAGCAAGATGGAAGATTTTTATTCCTGTCATGCAATACAAGCATGCTGAGAACTAATTTGAACAAAATGATCAATGAGAAAGGAAAAAAAAAAGTCAGCTTATTTGGCCCAGCAGGTGCAATAGCTCTAGCCTCCCTGTTAATGACATATAGCAGCAATTAGGAGACAAAGTAAATAGAGGAAGAGAAATACTAAGGTAGCCCATAAAGTAAAAAGACACAATTTTCATGAAGAACAGAATATTGTGCAATGAAAACAAAATTAACAGGGCACAGAGAAACACAGATGTAATCATGAAACATCATCTTATGTTTACTTTTTATGTGTACATTTTATGGCTGACAGGAATCATTAGGATCATTTACAATGATTTTCATCACAAGACAGGGCATAGATTTAGCACTTTTAAAGTCATGATGACAATAGCACAATTGCTAATGCAAAAATCACTTTGCCTCTCAGAAGAGAAATTATTGCTTTCATAACAATACATTTCTTTGATACAGAGGATAGTTCTTCAGAAACAGAGCAAGCGAAGCATAGTAGAACCAGTGAGAATATTAGTTGGAGAGGGATAAAAAAGGAGGTATTAAGTCATCCAGAGTAGTGACAGGACTGGTAGATATGGCTGAATTGCTCTCTCTCTGGAGGTACCTACCTCTCCCTTGTCAACAGATAGGAAAATATCACCTGTGAAAACAGATGGAACTGCCATACTGCAGCTTTAACATGATTTTCACCCAGACTGTTGGAAACTGGTCTTCCAAAGCCCCTTCTGTCTTCAGTACACAGAGACAGGCTCTTCTACAGAGAAACTCAGAGCAAAAACTTACATATAGGTGTCCTGAATCACCTCATAAGACTTTAGTCTGTCAGCCACAGCCAAAGAATAAATAGTCAGGTATGCTACATACCAAAGTAAGTTCAAAGTAAGCTAAATGCTGGCACTGCTGTGTTACAGAACTATTTCAAACAGCCTACTGTGGTTACTCAAATGCCTGCTAGACATCCATCCAAAAACTGCTACTTCAGAAGGTAAAACGGTTGATTTTGGCTTATTTTGGACACTAGAGAAAGATTTGGAGGAAAAAAACACATCTTTTTAATCCCAAAAAAGTTTATTTTTAAAGGTTCTGTTAACCTATATTAACTAAAGCTTGGCAGCTAAATAATAATAATAATGAGTAAACAAACTGTGATGACCAGGAAGACAACTGATCCTGATAAAGATTAGATCATAGCTATGGAGGCTTTCAAGCGTTTCTTCCCAGAAAGCGTTACCTGGAGGTAAAGAGGAGTTCTCTCACTCAAAGAGATGTCTGGGCAGAATTTTATAGTATTCTTTGATTTTCTAGTGCAAGTAGGTGAGCAGCTCCCCACTTCTGACACATTTAACCCCATAAACACTCTGGGGAGGCAGATCTTTACCACTGGTGTTTTACACGTAGGAACCTGACCAGTCTAAAACGGCTCTCTGTCTAAACCCTGCCAGGGATGCAGAGCAGCCAGTGCCCAGGTGCTTTCAAGCAAGCTGCACAGCTGGAAGCAGCATAGCCACAGCTGGCAGGTGCTGGTCTCGAGCTGACGCCTGCCAAGGCAATGCCTCCAGGAGGCACCTGCAACTGCCCACGGGTCCAAGTTGGTACCTCCTCACCACCCTTGTAGGGTGCCCTGAGCTATCTCCCAGCAGCATCAAGCTCCAGTACACTTTGGAGATGTATCATACAGGCCCAAAGACCCCTGGGAGCCCTGGGGTTTCCCAAGCCCCAGACTGCCGTGTAACCAAAGGCCATTCGTTCTCCCATCTGAACCTGCTGTGGTTTCCTAGCTGTCTTCTCTCAGACTCACACGAGTTTCTCACTTCAACCTTTGTTCTTGGAGCATGGACCCTGTGAGTGGAAACTGTTGGTCCCTGCCACTGTTTCCACATCACCTAAAAGCTCATTTGTAAAATGAGCCATTTTAATGGCTTACCATCAAGGAAAAACCAATCTAAACACCTATCCAGGATTTTGCTGTGGGCAATCAGCAGCAAATACAGTGACTAAGAAGCGACAGTTGATCATCATTTTATTCTCCCCCAGAAGATGCTTAATTACTGAAGTATCCCAGCACACTGAGAGGGAAGGACTGTGCACAACAGCATTGCCTCCCCGTTAGTTACCAGCTAGGCACCATGTTCCTAACTGGGTGATGAAGGAAATGCAGCTGTAGGTGAGTAGCAGCTCTGCAACATCGCAGAGGACCATTAGCTAGGTAAGAAAACATTATCTTAGGCATTTGTAATAGGTTTGTCTCCACACGACCTCTGGCCCTGGCCTGTGTTGAACACTGTGGCAGGCGGTTGAGTCATTTGGATCAAGTGAGTGGTCACACCACATTCAAAGAAATTATTTGTATGAATAAAGTGACTTAGTGTTTGCAGGATTAGGCTTCAGTGGGAAGGTCGGTGTAGAATGATTAGATTTTGGAGAATGGCTGCAGTGTTTTGAATGGCCCTGGTCAGTCGTTTCAACAGTCATTTCTTTGGGCTTCAAAAATCGCATTGTGCTTTTCAGGACCAAGCTGTACTTTTCACTATCCTGATACCCAGAAGTATTTTATAGGTATAAAGTCCAAGTACATCAATTCCTTGATATCTAAAATTCTAACGTACTTCATTGCTTCTACTATCTTCCTCTAATATTATACTACAATTAAAAAACTGACCCTTATTAATTAAAAAACACTTGTTCTACAAATTGACTAAACATCTTTTTTCTCTCTTTTGCAAACACTCACCACTATATAGTGCCTCATTGTTTTCACTCCTTGAATAGATGTCTTTTAAAAGCGCAAATAAAAAGAATTAAATGCTGTGTCAAACTACTGGTACCACATGTTTAAACACCTGCTTCCCTTCATCAGTCCTTCATAACATTGTTAAACGATAATTATACATACTGATGAGTAACTAATCAAAATATTGTAATCTGTCATGAAAAGGGTTTTGCTAATATTACACATAAGGTATTAATGGGATATTTAGACTGTTCTTGTGAGAGAAAACATACTTTTGTATACAGAGAAAGACAGACACAAGGAGAACTTACTGCATTTTTCTCTCTGCAGTCAGCATCATACAAAACATGGTTTACTACTCATTTTGGATTTCATATATCAAAAGGGGAGTTGGGGGCTTTTTTGATGTTTTGGTCTGAACTGAATATTGCAGTCACTTTCAGCACTCTTGTCACAGGAACTTCGTTAAAATAACCCCTGCCTGCTGTGCATCATTGCCTCCTGGCACTGCCCTCACTCCTGGGCTTTGTCTCACATGGCAAACTCCTTGAGGCAGGGGCCATCACTCAGTCCTGTTCAAACAGCAGCTCTCCAGAGAGGTTTGGGGAGGTGTGGGAGGTTGGAGAGACACACTGCAGGTAGAAGAGGGCCAGCTCCACGTTTCCACCCATCAATTTTAGCTCAGGGCTGTGACTGCTCCTTGCAAGAGCAATGGGACTCATAGCAAACAACAGAGGTGCTGCAGCAAAAGTTGAGTTTCCCTTGCTGTTCTACTCACCATTTCATTTCCTAATAGTTTAAAAAAAAATAAAATCAAGGCAGATTAATTTTTTAATCCTTTGTCTGAGCTCAAAAACTTATATATCTGTAGGGTAAAAAGGAATCCCATTCAAAAGGAGAAAAAAGAAAAGGAAAGTAGGCAAATGTTTTACTGGTGTTTGCCAATGATGTCCTTTACTTTCAACAGACAGGTAAGTAAATGGCCCTGCACAAGTCTGTTTGAAGAAAGAGAAACTGTGGCAGTCCACACTACTGTGTATTTGAGATGCTTGGCACCAGAAGAGTTAATGCTGCAGGACTCACTATGCCCCAAAGTAATTTTGACACTTCCAGTACCACTTCCAATATCCTCAAAAGTCACTCTGTGTGCAGCAGAACTACTGAAGTCTCTGTTTTCTACAGACAATCTCTTATAGGTATTCTCTTATGTCTAAGAAAGAGTTGAGCTCACAGTGCAACCTCTTCTTCTTCTGCAGGGAAAAAAATCAGGGTCTTTCTCTTTAACCCAGCCACCTAATCTAAGAAATTTGTACAAACTTAACATTTTGAGACCTAAACTTCTCTACATTCCTGACACATATCAATGAACAGGCTCAGAAGTTGGGATACACACAGTGCATCATGACAGGACTGCATCAGCCTTGTTTTTTTAGAGAAAAATAAAGAAGTAAAAAAACTCATTAAAGGAACATCTGCTTCTATATTTTCCTTGTTCTGCTTCTGGTATGCTAGGTCATGGGGTAAAATATGACATCCACATGCAAATTCCTGTCCCTGTCAGAATTTGCACTTGGAATTCCTGCTACAGTTGCAGATTTGTGAGTGGTATCGTGACAACAAACTGTTAGCACCAGGCAACCAGCTTGTAAGCAATCAATAAAGTGAAATGCAACTGCAGAAACTATCTATCAAGTAATTTTGAATAATAGATTTGTTAAATCCAGGTCAAAGCTTAGAAATAGTTTGTTAAAAGAAAAGAGTACTACTTTCAGAGGGTTTCCTGCACATTGCTCTCTCAGCTATAGTCTCATTCAGGTGGTTTGTTGTCTTCTGAAAATCCTCCCCTAACTAGATCATCAATTTCTGACTTACAGAACAGAAGATCAGAAGCAGAACAGAGAAGGAACTGCATTCATCCCTTATCTTACTTCTAATTCATATCTTCCACTGTCTGATGGGTCAAGCAGGGTTAATGCTAGAGACAACATGGGGCTGCTACTACTCCATCCCTCTGCACTTAGACACCACTGTGAAAATGAAATACCGGCTACACCGAACTCAGTGGGTGACATCTGTTAAGAACGGGAAAATATTCCTCATGAAATAGCAAGTCCATCTTTGTCATCTTGATCCTGAGCCACACAAGAGACCTACAAAATACCTTCAGCAAACAGGGACTAAAATTCAGAACTCTAATGGATACAAGTAAGCAGGGATTCAGCAGAATTCTTGGCTTTGCGGCACTTTCTGATTTTCTCTGGACCACATTAACTTCTCATTAACACTTTCAGTGTTTCACAGGCAAAAATTACCTGTCTCTCAGTCTTTAAGTGTCTCATAGTCTTACTGACCCTCCTTTGTTGATATTCCTTTCCACTCAACAGGTAGCAAACACCCTTTTCTCTCCAGTCATCTAATTGATTGATCTAATCAGGTTAAATTCAGAGCAGTTATTTTCAGTTTGTGCTTAATTTGAAGGCTGAAGCTTGCTTATGAGACATACAGAAGAACCTACGCAAAACTTGTCTGTTATAACAGAATACTTGGACAACTGTTTTCCAACAATGCTAGTTAAAGGGATTTATCTCTCTCTCCCCTAAGATATCTGGGTTTGTTCTGCAGTTCTTTATGAAAAATAGCACAAAAACCATCAGTGTTTTTTCGAGTTAGGAATACTACTGTTCAGAATATTTGCTATGTACTAGTTACAGTGCAGGTTTGAGTGCCTGAATGACATGTTTTGCCATTAGAGTCCCACACTCCAGAGCTCTGTAATAAAAATGTGTCAACTACTCTCAGGCCTGCATCTTGCAGACTGTCTACCTTTCAGATGACAGCTGAAATAATTACCTCCAGAACGTGATCCATGAACAGGAGTACCTCGAAGTACCCGCCTGTTAGGTGAATTTGAGTCACTTGCACCTGGAGGGAAGCTCATGCGGACCTTTTGCTGTGAGTCTTGTTCCCTGCTATGCATTTCCTCACATCATGTAATTTGTAATAGTCTCATACAGTCCTAAACAGCAATTTCATATCGTTTTATCCTTAGAGGTGTGATTTGGTCTTGAAGCTTTCTTCAGAGACTAAACAAACTATCTGGGAGCTTGTCACTAGACCAGCATTCCAGCAATTTGCTGTTGTCTTATTCAGCAGCATCTCTTAATCGATATAGCTTAATCTGACATAGCTACTTCAGTGTTCAGAAAGTAACTTTGGCTCACGTTTTTTGTTATAGTCACGCAAATTTAAGATGCTATACATAGTGTACCAATGCACTTATGTATAATTAATCATATTGGATTCAGCAATCACACAGTGCAGATGGGATTTTCAAAACTTCCACTTAATTTCAAAGGAAGTAGCTAACACTAAGCTTTTTTTTTTTTTTTTAATTCCACCCTATCTGTCTTTGACTAAAACCCTAGGAAGCAATTTAAAAAGCTGAGCCCAAAGGAATTTAAGCAGGCAACACAACAGGGCTAATTATGCTTCTCACTGACAGAGATGTAAATCTAGAACAGTTCCTTAGATGTTAGCAGAATTACCCCGGTTTCCAAATGAATCTTGGGTGCTTTCACCTTGGAAAGTGAACTTCTAGACAAACGAACTACCTTAGGGTATAGACAACCAGGCCATACTTTAGATTCCTTCCAGTTGTGAGCAAAATCACAGGATGTAAGCAGAAGTAAAGGTTGACCTTGCATTTATAGAAGATCCAAAATCTGAAGTCATGGAAACATAACTGCATATTTTATTACTTAACTGAGTAATTACACTTAACTGAGTAATTTATTGAAAAGGCTAACTGCAGTATCAGTGTTGATACTTTAAGTATTGATACTAAAGAATCATCATTGCTCCCTCTTTTCCCTTTTGATTCTATAACAATAACAGAAGTTTGATTTCCACTCATTTTAAAATATAATATAATCTCTGGCATATTATATGTTAAAGTGCTTCTCTATCTACAGCATTGATAAAAGTCTTGTAAAATAATATCAAAATTATATCTGTTGTATTATTAAATAAACAATTTGTCCCACAGCTTTTGGAAATGCAAGGTAATGTGTAAAACTGGTAGATAAGCAAGACAGCATAGATCTCCACTAGATTTTCTTCCTCCAGCATAACATATTGTAATCTGAAGTAATATCCTTTACGTAAGTGATAAATTATTTGAGGCCAAGACTAGAGGTTTTTTTGGTTCATGAATTCTGGCCTTTTCTTGAGGCTTCTCCAAGAAACTAATACTATCTTATAACAAATTAGAGATATCACAGAACAAAAACATATCTTAGTTCTGTTCCTACTAAAATGAACATGTTTTTTAACAGAAGTAGAAGATATGCCAGACTAATAATCAGTGAAGAAAATTCAACCATCCTTGTATTAAATTGATATAAATCTTTACAAAATACCTTGCAACTTTCTGCATGCAAATAACTTAGAGGAAAAAAGGAAGTTTTGGTGGTGTTTACTTACTCATTCAATTAAATTCCCATATTGCCCTATATATTTCACCAGCAGAAGTTTCCGTGCTCCCATGAAGTTTGCAGAGAAGTGGAGGAGTAATAGCAGAAAGAAACAGCACACAACAAAATACCTGCAGTCATCAGGAAAACTCTCACACCAATAGAAAGGGGGTGTTACAGACCTGTATATTATGGAGTTATTTGCTCCAATACAAACTGACCAAATTAGAAATACAGTGCTTGACACCCTTGTAAATGAATAATAGAAAGAATAACGCAGCAAAAGTTTGGTCTACACAACACAACTTTGCCTACATACTAACAGTGCCTAGAAATCTCGGGAATAAACCACGCTCTCTTACCAGCACAAAGGTGCCAACAAAGTACCTCCTATACACAGACTAACAGCAGCCATATAGTTCTTTGATAAAGTTGTCCTGCAGCTGCTCAAAGGGACATTTGAATTTGCCAGCAAACCCCTCCTCTTGCTGGAAGACCTTGTGTCTCCACTAGGGGGTATTACCAGTATATCTATATTGCCATAGTCACACCAGCAAAGCCTGCCTCTCCTCTTCCCCTTCCAGTGTCCTAATCTGCACCAAACTCAGCAGGTTTTTTTGCCAGTCAGTGACTAGCAGACTCCCTGCAGCACTGCAGTCAGTCGGTGTGACATTCCCAAGCTGCTGCATTACGGAGAAATACCCTGAGAGACTGCAAGACCTTGCTCACCTCACCCAGCAAGAAACTGTTTTGTTCTAGGTACTGTAGAGAGCTAGGACTTAAATTACTGGGGTAGCCCTGCACACCTGTGCAGACATCCACTGCTGACTGCAGCAGCGTTTGGACATCTCAAGGCTGTAAGACTTTACTTTTGCATGCCCTGACAGCTGGAAGTGAAGAGGAAAATGATGTCTATAAGAGCGATTTGCAGTAGAGGAAAACACAGTGTGAACAAGCTGCCACACTCTTTGATTATTTGTACTGCAGAGGAAAAAAAGGTACGGTGACAGAAAGGGGGCTGGGAATCTCCATAGGTTGGCAGAATAAAAGTGTGAGCCCACTTGAATCTTTGGCTTCATGGTGACTTGGTTCATGAAGGCAGATGTTCACTGCATAATCCCTTAGCCTAAAGGCGATACAGGCAGGGAAAAGGGGCCGTGGCCAAGCTGAATGAACAGCAGCTGAATGGCAGCAGCCACAGTAATGTTGGCTCCGTTCTTTATAGCTTTTCAGCAGGACTAGCTGGGTGGAAACACGAAGGAAGGGAGGGGCTGCAAGCCAAGTGGCAAGGAACAACTACTGCATCAACGCAATGAAACGTGGGCTTTATGGTGACATTTGCAAAAAGCAGTGAAATAACATCTTAAGTGATGTTTTGTTAACTGCTCCACCAGCTCAAGTGCCTGGCTGCCTCCACCCTACAAACCTCGTGGCTAATGAAATGCAGAAAATGACCACAGTTTGGGACTCTGATGGCCAGAGAGGAAGAGAACAGGGTAACTGCTAATACAGATTATGGCCCTAATCCTGCCTCTTCCTTCTGCACTGCTGTGATACTTCACTGAAGTGCTTTCTGTGGCCAACCTGAGACCTTTGGATTACACCCAATGTTAAAAAGGAATTAGATGCTGTCACTGGATGTGCTACATGTTATACCCGAACAAAAGAAATTAAGGAGAGAGGTTGGATCCTACTTTCCAGTTCACACAGATTTCAGTAAATAAAAAACAGCCAGCAAACTGGCTTTTTGTTCTTAGCACTGTTATTAATTATAGTATTATTCATAGCTAGTCGTTAATAAGTATTCATTATTAATAGTGTATCAACCTTATCGTGGCACCACTACTAAATATTGCTTCTGATTCTCCCTTAAACCTCTCTAGCCACACCAAGGTCACAATACACATCCTCGGGGTATAAAATTCTGCTCTCAAATTTAGAAACATTAACTGGATTCATCTATATTAAAGCAAATTCTTCCACCTAAGTGAAAAAGTGCTTTAAAGTAACAATACTGTATATACATCACTTGCAGTTACCTTAAGGTCCCTTTATTTAGAAGGGTAAAAAGGACTTTAGGTGTGATGAAAATAAAGTCTAGTAGCTGTCCTGATACATAGTAGTTCTCCATATTCATGCAGGGAAAGGTCTATAGCGAGAGATGGGAAGCATTTCTGCCCAGATATAGATGATATGGATACAGAGGAGAAACACGCAGAGTTATGCACAGATCCTTCAGTGCAGGTGGATTTTAGACCAGCAGGAGGCAATGCATCAAAAAATGTGTTTCTTCAGACCGTTGGAGAATTTCACACATTTCCGGTCTCCCACTGCAGGCCCCATAAGCCGTGCTGAGGGACGCATTCGGAGACAGCTGTTTCCTCAGCGCACAGCAATGTCTACCAAGAGCATATAATGCCAGAGGTTCAGTGTCATTTTGTCACCACAACTGCCATCCACAGCGATAAAACCGTAGTGGCTGCAGGAAAGGTCGGTACTCGTTACTATGGTCAGAGCAGGTAACTGGCCTCTGTGCACTATAAATTGTGTTCAGGACGAACCTAGTCTTAATGCAGACGGTAATGGAATGTATTACAGGGTGTATTTCTCTATTTAAAATACTCTGGTGAATTCAAGCAAGTGCTGCAACTGACCAAGTCAGAACATATTAATGCAAAACTGATGCTCAATTCTAGTGCTGCCAGTTCTCACAGAATATTTTATAGAAGTACGTATCTAAGGCACAGTATGTTGCCTCCTATAGGCAGACTTATGCGAGCTAAATCCTATCACCAGGCCCAACATTGTAATGCTAGAACAGCACAGCAAAAAAAAGTGGTCAGGGTGCAGGGCTTGAGTTGGAAGAGTACAGTGGTCACCGCTGATGGTTTACTCCCCTAACCGTTCAGAGAAAATAGGAAGGAAATTAGGACAATTAGAACAGTTAAAATGTAAATGACAGAAAGAGCTGAAAACCTTTTTTCTCCTAGTTCCTACTTGTTTAAACAAAGCCCTAACAAGCTACAATCAGAGAGGTCTGCAATGGATCCATGGCAACCAAAAGCCCTGCCTGTGGCTACCATCTTCCCCAGCACACTGACATTAATTTACTAGATATATATGTACCCGTTTCAGGAAAAATCCCTGGGCTCAAGCTTCAGTCACCAAAAAAGGGCATCATTAGCAAATGAAAGAAAAAATATAACAGGTCAGCAATTTTCTTGATGAACTCATCTATTTATTTTTATTTGAAAGAGAAAGATGAAATTATTCTTGTAATTTTTGTGCTTTGTAGCTCTAGTGAAAAGAAAATTGCACCTATAAAACTGATTTTGATTCTTACACAGCAGATGAATAATAAAATCAATGCTTCAACATCTATATATTCCTAAAATATTCTTCACAGAGCCATCTGAATACCATATTAAATGCAGAAGGTGATAGTACTAGCAATGATGCTAAAGATTACACTGAGTGAGCAGAACTCCGGGTTTTGTTGGTTGTCATTTTGTGTTGCTTTATAATCCCTGTGTGGGGGAAAAGGGATTATTTAATCAGTTAAAAGATCAAGAGCTACAACATCACGAGAATACTAGCTCCAAGTCTGATCAAAACAGAAATTCCTCAAAACCACACGAGGTATGAAGTGTACACAAAAAATTTTTTAAATAAACAAAAACAAACAATACACAAAAGATAAACAAAATACAACAACACACAAAAATAAACAAAAACATCCCCCACAGCTACGATGGGGACTTTGGGTGTGCTGTATACTAGTGATGTGGCAATAGCGCTTATCAGAGAGAGTTAAAAATGAGTTAATTTTGTGGGTGGAAAAAGGCAGTCTAAGATCTTGCTTCCCGTTGAATGTTATCTTGCTGTCAGCTTGTAGGTCTAGCTTGCCCAGCAGAGATGTTCTTCCATGCGTTCCCCTTGCTCTCTGCCTGCTCCATCTGTCACTCTAGGACCTCTGTGTGCACGGGTATCTCACCCTCACCTGTCCCACAGCTAATTCCCAGGTTGCCAGGAATACTACGGAGTTACCAGGCATACACGTTGTTCGCAGTCTATGGGTTACCCTTTGTGCTGTTTGGGGTCTTTCTCCTCCTTGTAGTAGAAAGACAAGATCAAAAAGGAAACGGTCCCGAAAACAGAAGCCATTCCCATTCCTGCGCAGGACAGTCTTTGGTGAAGAGCACTGAAGTGCAGAGTAACCCACTGTGAATGGGAAACTGGTGCCAGTAGAGCAGAGCACACAAAATGACATTGAATGCTACACGGTAGTCATTATGAGACCGTACTTAACAACACAGCCATAAATGTCTCTATCCCACAAGGTTACTCCACTCACACAGGTTGTGTAATAAGGACAGCCTGTAACGTATTTAAAAACGAATTTAATTTATTAGAATTCTGTTTTTACAGGCTGAACACATTGCTTCTAGAAGAGATTTCAAAGGTATAACAGGTGTAAGGAGACTTTCAGGTGGCAAAACAGAAATTTTAGCTTATGGTGGGATTTGCTTTATACAGGTTTGTAGCACAGCAGGTGATCTCTCGTGATCAGATTTCCTCAACTGGATTCTCAGCTCTGTAAATATGCCACACTAGTAAACAGTTTCTGAAATCAAATACTCAACTGATAATTTATTAGAAATTAAATCATTTAGAGCTAGACACCGTTTAAAGCCATAATCTCTGACCTAAAATTTCAGCTCCGTGAGTCCAAGGCAAAGACGAGGGATTTCTCCAGCATATACACGCTGACATTCTTGACCTTCTTAAAGTAATCATAAATAAGTAACCATAAATAAGATATCAGAGTCTTATCTCAGTATCATTCTCATAGTAGATTAAAGTAGCATATCAGCATTAGTTGGAAGCATTTCTCCTTCCAGGCCAAAATCAGGAACCCATCATATGTGTATCCTAAAGTCACCCACAAAAGACTCACATGCAGGTAACACCACACTCTGCTGTAATTGTGTCTAGCAACCAGTTCAGCAATCTTTGCCCAACAAACACAGCACTTCAGGACATGCTTACATTTTGGCACATACATTAAAAAACAGTTCAGTCTTGCAAAGTGCTGAGAAGACTGCAAGGGGGCTGATGAAACCTAGGATGTCAGTAATGATTCAGAAAAATCTTACAGCACGTATGGGACTTTCATCCTATGGGCAATACCTTTGGGAATCATTCTGGCCATAAGCACATTTAAATGCTTTGCTAGAGATCAAGCAACATACTTAACACTCACCTAGCTCTTTTGCTGAAACGGGACCCTAATCCTGATCCTGCTTACTACCAAACTACCAATATTACCTGGGAACAGTTAATGGCTTCTGAGGCAGCAATGCCATTTAAATACTTTTATTAAGTAATAAATACAATTTACTGTCTTTCACTGCATAAATTCTGTCATTTTATTTCATAGTGTAATTTGTTTGATAGGAACATTATAAAGAGTCAATTACATTTTAACTGTTTTGTTTGTTTGTTTTTTTAACTTGTCTGCAATTTCTGAGAAACAGCAGTCTCCACAGTAACTCTGGGGACTCTTTTTCACACCATTTATAATTAAGGTAAATGTGTTCTTTCAAGGTTTAGATACCAATAAGGAGTAATTTCTCTATAAACTGTAAAGAGCTGTTGTGCATGGGGTGTCCAGCAGGACCGTGTTCATCACCATTATTGTTCAATATGTTTGTGAAGTTGCTTAAAGGTCTAATAAGGCAGAACAGGAAGGCTGCTGATGGATATCAATACAAACAATACAAGATATTTTCTTTCCTGAGCCCTCAGAAGAGCTATAGTTCCAGCTCAAATGCCTCTAGGATCTCCAGGCCTTGATGTTACCATGGCAGAAGCGATAGCAAACAAAGATGAGCCAACTCTTTATAAAAGAAAATATGAAATATAGCCTATTTATTAGGGACATATAACTTCAGATTGCCAAATCTTTTTGGCAGGCAGAGCCTCATAAAGCAAGATGAGATATTATTCAGTGTAACTTATTTCTAAAATATCTGTGAAAAAACACTATGCGTTCATGCACACGCACACATTTGTATTTGGAAAAGTTACTATGATCAAGCTTACTGAACTTGTAAGTCAAAATATAACATTTTAAAACATTACACCATAGTCAACATTCAAGGATTGCTTCACCCACCAAAATGCAGGAGCTTCTGGTGTTGAATATAGCAGCCATTATAATGAATTAACATAAAGTCTCATCTTCTTGAGGGCGAGACAATATACAGCAGCTGAGGACCTGTGATCTAATATATATGAAACCTACTCATTCCTATCAATCTATAACAGCACATGGAGAGACACAAGTATGTGAAATAGTATTAGCTTGTAAATATTTAGTTATTATAAAATTTGTCTCTGCTTTCAACTTGAGTGTTCAACTGTGTTGAAGAACCTTAGTGGCTTAGAGTGGGGGGGGGCAGGGTGTAAGATTTAGGTTTTGCCCCACATACTCCCACAATAAGAAATATGCTATTCATTAGAATTACCACATGCCTCAGTAAGAGAACTATATGCCAACTATAAAAATAAATCCTGCATACTCAAATATCTTAGGACTGTAGAAAGGCATCTAGTAATGATCCTTGTCACCCTGACTAGCCTAAAATAGTTTTCAGAACGTGAGTATTTCTCTAAGTAGATTAATTATAAACTGAGGATAAACTGGTAGTTACAGGTTTTCTTTCTTTGTCAATTATGTTTAGCGTTCCACCTAAAGAGAAAGCACCTGCAATATGGCAGTGGTTGTCAGGTTTTGCAAAGGTTTGACCTCATCATGTTTTAGTTGGCCTAATACACAGGTATGATTTCTTTGCAGATTAAAATATTGTAATCAACAAGGAAAAAAACATACTTGAAAGTAACAAGTAGCTCAGATATTCATTACTAGCCATTAACCTGATTTTCTAATGAATACAACATTAGGCATTCATTAACAATCATTCGTGTTTATGTGGAACAGTGGCTGTATAATGAAGGTTGATAAATGAATAGAAATGAAATGAGGGAATTTTGGACACTTGTAAAGCAATTAACTTGTTTGGCATTAATTACGTACTGAAAAGCTAAATCAAGTACATTTGGAAGGCCACTAGGACAGAGACACAGACCAAGAGTAGATATAAAGACTAGATATAAAAGAAAAGCTTTATTTCTTTTAAATAAAGAAATACAGCCATAAGTATGGTATTACTGACAAACAAAGTCCATTTCTAGCAAAAAGATATCAGATTGCAGCCTGCATGTTAATAAGAAAAAAGTTAATGAAAAGTTAAACAATGAAGCCAATAAAATAACCCCTTACAGTTGACAATGAAGTGCAAACAGGTGGTGTACTAGAGGGTTAATGTTTTTGTTTCTTGAAGAAAGAACCATAGAAGTGCCCACACACTTGAATATATGCTAATAAATGAAACCACCTAGCAAATTAGATGCTAGAAATGAGGGAATAGGGAAGCTAATTTTACAGTTATCAGGACACTTTCCCTCTAATGAGTTGGTAACCTGATCTCTCTAGGTAGTTTTGACTGCATCATTTCTGCTCAGTGCAGCCCCAGTCCTGAAAAGAGATTCTTTCTGCACCCCTTCAGTGGCACAGAGGTGCAGCAATTTCAGTGGGATGTGACACAGCCCCGGGACACTTCACCCACGTGTCTCTGCCACAAGAGGTGGACCCACGGTATCAAAGCTCAGGAGAGACAAAAGGAGAGAGACAACTGTGAGGCAAATAATGGGCGAATTTTTGCTTAGCTGGGAGTCGCTGAAGGAGAGGGGATCTCCTCTAGTATATTTAGTTCCTTCCCCCCTTCTCTTCCCATGCCCCATCGCACTGCCCTCGACAGTGTGGTGCCACATCGCCTCCCGCTGTCACCCCCTGGACACCACGCAGCCTCCAAGGCTGCAGAAGCGGCTCATTCTGTTCTTATCCACTCTCTACATCGGTTCAAGAGCCCAAAGGGCACTCCCGTCCCACACGAGAGAGGTCAGACAGCAGAGCTGGCATCTCGGCTGGCAGAGAGGCAGTAAAGTTTGGCCCAGGAAATGAAGCAATATATTGCAAACGTAGAGCCCCTTGGGCCAGGGCAGCAGGTGGCACCTGAAGAAAGGTGACGCCACCATCAGGGCGTCACTACTCCTAGCAGACAGCTGGACTTCTTTCCCAGCACAAAGCCAATGACCAAAACAGTGCCAACTTCCTACCCATGCCATTGACAAATGGAAAGGACTTTTCCCTGCCCATCACTAGTGCCATAAAACTACAATTTTAATTTTCTCTCCATTAAAGACTCATACAGATGCTCACACATCCTGAATTAGATCAAGAGACCTGTCAGCAATGCTTCCTGATTCAAACAGATTCAACAAACACAATGTACAAAACCTAGCTCCATTTCCAAGAATCATTAACAGCCTTTCTCTCTAGTCAAATGTTCTGCCACTGATTACACTTATAAATTGCCAATATGATCAAACTAAAAAAAACATATAGAAGATGACTCATATCCAGATATTTCTGCAATAAAAAGAGCTTTACTCATTAAGGCACACACTTCACCTGGCAGGTGCTATCCAAATTCAATCAGTGTTCTGAATTTGTATCCTATACTATAAAAACTGCTTATTCCCTTCTGTGTTGCAAACATTTTCCACAACAGAAGAACGAAGTAAATTTCATCTTGTTGCGGTAAGTCTCGTTTGGGTTCACCATCAAGTTTTAGTGGATACATGCTCCATGCAGGATGGTTCATATCAAAGATCCTGACTACCACAAAGATATGGCCAACTACAGTACGACAAATAACCCTTGATAAGTAGGAGTAGCTTCATTTAATATTTATAAAAAATTGTTTTAAATTTGTTCAGTGGGCTTTTACCACACTGTTGCGAGGCTTCCATGCTAGCTGAGAACCCTGGTGAATTTTCAGAAGGAACCAGCACCACTATAGGAAATCACAAATCCTTAACTAACATATGCTAACTTTTCTCCTAGGAACAAAAGCAGCATCTCTGTTGTCCCCTCACCAGAAAACACCAATCAAAGAAGACTCTTTTCAGGAACAAATGTTAGCTGGGAACTTCAGTTGTGTTTAATTAAGTTCTTCCGAAAGAAACTGCATGCTGTGGCACTGAAAAGGTTATCAGAGGTCAGCTGCCTGCCATGACTTTGTGACCCCCAAAAGGCGAAATAAAAGATAGTGGTATCCCTGCTGGTAAGATTGGCTTCCACATTTGTTTCCCTCCCTTTCTGCTTTAATTTAATAGCAATCAACACAATATGGCTGCTTTTCTTCTAACAATAGGATGGGCAGAAGTTAGATTTACAGCACTGCAAGGGGGAAAGCAGGAAAGAGGGGAAGCACGCTATGGCTCTTGATCTACAATAGGAACATCACTTTGATACCCATAAATAACTTGCAAACCTACTTAAGATTCATTGCTGTCAAGAGCAGACAGATGTGCGCTTTTTAAAATTTAGTATTAACCTTATGGAGCATCTCAAACGCACAACTGTCAAATCAAACAACTGTCTTTAAAACTGAAAGATAATTCAGGCTACAGATCCATACTGAAGATATAATGTATTCTCAGTATTTCTCTGTTCCATTATAGAGGAGCTATTATCATAGATGTACGAACCAAAATTTAAATCACCAATACAGCAAGTAAAATTACTGAGTAGGTTGAAAGAACTCTTGCAGTATCCTCCTCCAGGTTACTTTAATCACAGCAAATGTGCACTACAGTCTCTGTGACTACCAAAGCACATAGAATACACAGGATTTGACCTGAAGTGTCCAATGGAAAAGTCTGTGTAATTCCAAAGATTTCAGAACATCTACTATTACTCTGCCATCCTCATAATATATTTAAGGCACTCACATCCATATTAATAAGTTTGCTTCAGGAATTCACTTTCTCCTTTTAGTGATGATGAGCTAAAAGTGAGTTGTTTAACCTTCCAATTTCATTTAATCTTTTTACAGTGCAAGAACTTTAGACATTAGGAGGTAACACTTGTAGTGTTTTGTGAGGAGATGCAAAAATTTTTTTTAACTATTTCTGACCTATTCCTTTCTCAGCTACTGCCCTTCATGCCTTTGAGTATTTCTCTGTTTCATTCCTGCATTATCAATTGCTTTCCATTGAACATTCCCGTCTTAGGAAATTCGTCAGCAGTTTCCTTCAGATCCAACATGGGTTGGCATCCTATGCCTTACTGACAAATACCCCCGTCACATAAAATCCTGGCCCCATCCAAGTCCGTGGCAAAACACTCATTGACTTCAGCAGGGCCAGGATGCTCCCCACCTCTTCGCTCAAAATCTAGCTCATCCTCTCTCTGTCTCCAATGCCACCTGTATACTTTCTATAGCGTGAAGGACTCTTAGTGCAACATCAGTGCAGCGACTTCACTCCCAAAGCCAGAGAGGAGGCAGGGAGGCTTAGATCAGGCTGTTAGGGGGCAGTCTCGGCTCAGAGAGGGAGCCTGAGATCACAGTTACTATAAACACCGTTCTAGCTGCTAAATCCTAGCAGTTGAGCCATTCACTAAAAGTGAGAGAAACGATTCCACCCCTTTTTAGATCACTTATTCTTCTGGGTTTTAAGAGAGGTCAAGGAAGGGGAGGATAATTTGCTGCAACGCTGCAAAACTTCCACTGAAATCAGTACGATTTTAGCTACAATGTAGTCATACTGTGAATATTGGTTTCATTTTTAACCCCATTAAATATAGAAAATATTTTTTATATTTGAATAAATGGCTATAGTACTGGATCTCAGGCCATTATCATGCTAAACAGCATGGAGGAAAAAGATATGTTATGGCAGGGCCCTGTTTTTTCCTCAGTAATCCCTTTAGTGACAAAGTATTGGTGCTTTTGTTTGCTGGGTGAATTATTCACTGGAAAATGCACTTCGATATGCTTTTCCAAGAAGGCATATCTCTATATCATACTGATGTGCAAAATTTAAAAAAGCTATTATCAATAACTGTATCAATTCTAGCAGCAAGGTCAGCTTTACGGTTCAGAAGTGCACATTTTAAAGTGATTAACAATTAGAAAACAGGTTTCAAAATTAAAGCTATCAGAGATAAAAAGACACAAACTATTTTTGGGTTTTTTTGCAGCAGCAATCAATCCTATTCTTCCCTGTGCTTGAATTTTCTCTTCTGTTGAAACACTATAGTCATGAGGCTTTAATCAATACACAAAGCAATTACTTTCTAAAGTAAAACAATCTTAGGTCAACTAAAGATAATGGAAATCATACAGGCACTTATTCATGTCTAAATGCCAAGCTTCTGGTTTCACTTCCAGACAAATCCAAATGACAAGGAGTACAATATTTATTTTTCTAAGTAATGCACTGGGATACCACAGCATACACTTTAGCTGAGTACAGTCTCCTGTGTTTGTCTTCAGCTTGTTCCACATAATTCAGTAAAATACACAGACAAGTGCCACATCTGGATTTGTTACCTAGGCAGCAAATAAACTTAGTCTGAAACCTCATAGCAAAACATGCAGTTTGAAATTTTAACTACTGTGGTAAGTGCCTCATTTATCTAATCCTGAAAAGAGAAAAACAAGATATGGGTGATCAGCAGCATCTCAGTTAAAATGAAGTTGCACTGGTGATTTTCAATTTTAATTACTTTAATTTTCTAGCTCTTATTTTCATTATAAAATTGAATATTGAAAGGAGTGCTGGTATAGGCACACTGATGTGGCAACAAACTCCCTACCCAGCCCTATTCTGAGAGTAAGCTAAAACCATCTTCCTGACAGCAATTATGTTACTTTAACAGCACAAAATGCAAATGGGAACACTTGGTACTCTACCTAATGTATCAGACGTTTTTTATAAAAAGCACATTTTGAAACAAAAAAAAAGCATGAGAACAAGCACAGTTCATTTAAGTCAGAAGAAAGTACTTAAGAGTAATCAGCACTCTACAGCTCTGTACAGTTCAGTGTAAAGGTTAGCAAAACACTTTTCATTTTTTCATGATGCTGGATTCAAGGCTATTTTGAAGACACTTACAAACATGTCAGCGTGTATGAGAGACTTTATGAGTCAATAAGTGAATAAGACCTTCAGTCTCACACTCACCTTGCTTGAAGTGGAGTTCTTTAATACTAATTGCTTTGAAATATTTTTTTTCAGAAAGGATGGCTGTGCTGCCATGTTGAGGAGCTGGTCAATTTAAGATTTTTTTGCCCCTCTGAAAAAAAAACATCTTTCGCCTTCCCTGTAATAGAAACTCATTTATACGTTGAGTAGCAGATTACTTGGTGTGGTTTGTTTGAGAAAGCAGAGTAGGTATCTTTGCTAGCACTTCAAAGGATTTCATAAGTGTATCTTAACCTCCTGTGCTGTGCCTCAAGACCCAGTGTTCAAAATCCTCAGGGAGAGGCAGAGTGCAGTGGGAAAAATAAATAACTGCTAGCCTGAATATTATCCACCCAGTCCCAATGGTAGCCAAGTGATTTTTCTCAGGTATTCTCCGCAAGGGTATGAGCTCATCCTGGAAAGGATAAACTAAAGGACTGTACACTCTTGAGACCTAAGGAAAGCCAAGGAATGTGATTACAGGCATAAAACCTGGTTGTTTAAAGGATAAACAACAACAAGGAGAAACTAACCGCTTGAAAAACCGATCAAAATTGTTCCGTATAAGAAAATTCAAAATACCATTACTGTTTGTGGTTAATGAGGAAAGAACACTTGGAAAACAGACTATGTACTGGCATTAGTCAGAAGTGCCTGTGGTAAATTGAAATTTCTTACCACTCTCAGGCCCTTACACCATCTTTCCAAGGAGAGTAAAACAACCAGATCTCACTGTTGAGACTATCTAGGATGAACTCAAGTAGCCCTGGAACAGAATTCAACTGGGTATGGGGAAGAAGGGAAGATTATTAATAAAGCAGCTTACATCATCTCAGATCATTTCGCCAAGTGGTAAATTCAACTGTGCAAGCAAAAGATGCAATTATGGGCCCATCAGCTTTGGCTTTGAAAATGCAAAGGATATGTGCATCCTCATCTGTAATGAGAGTGGTCCCACTGTCCACTCAACAGAGTTCAAGTTAAGTCCATGCATTAAACCTGTGTATATCTGGGACCTGGACCGTTGCAGCCAATTTTACTGTGAAAACAAATATTGATGAGGTCTCCATCTGTATTAATATATTGGTATATCTTCAGAGGCTGGGAGGAGACACAATAGGAGGAGACCTCCTTTCCTTCACAGCTTAGCTGCACCTTCCCTTTCCTATTTTAACCCCAAAATCTTCCCTGCAGACACAGAGTCAAATCCAGAGACCCCCGTAAGGTCTGCATGGGTGAAAGACCAGGCAAAGGTGTAGTACAACTCCCAAATCACAAACTGGCATGTGCGAAAGGAGGAGGCAGAAGCACCTGGGTTTCTCTTTGAAGGCTGCTCGCTGCCAGGTAAGTTAGGGGTGAGGGACACATTCAGGAAGTCCGACATCTAAATTCCTCTGCTCTATATGCCAGGGGAAATTACAGCTCGCCAAGGCTGTGCAAGACCAGAAGCAATGTGACACCTGTCAGCTTCTCTGCCTTTGACTCAGGACAACTGCTTTCACAAGTCAGCTCCCACTTCATAATTTTTGCAACTGTTTTTCACTAGTTTTTACCCAAGTGCCAAGCTCCTTTTCCAAAATGTGTTGCTTTAATATGTTTGGCCTTGAAAACCCTGCCTCTGGAGAATACCTTCTCATCAACCAAGAGCAGGAGTCATAGAAAACTGTCTGCATTAATATCAGCTGCATTTAAAATTCAAGTGCACTGGAGCAATGCATTTCAAAATAAAGCCTTTGAAAATATACCTAAATGGTATAAAAATAACTCAAAAGTGTTTCAATATGTCAGAGAAAGACAAAAGTAGAATACCAAAAGTACTTATTTTTTACAATTACAATATAATGATACTTCATGCTCTGTACCAAATAAACAGATATGTAACTTTTTGAATTTCAAACTTTGGAACATGTATTTTGAAGTCTTGAGATGTAAGGCCATCGTTGCACAGAAGAAATTACAATGGCAGGATTTTTACTGATTTAAGTCAATGCACCTTTACTGACCTTAGCAGGGATGTACCTCTTCGAGGGTCTGGTCTCAAACTTTGTTCCTATGAATATTAATACAAGTGACTCTTGGAGATAGAGCAGCCTTCGGCTGTTACAGCAACACCATACAATTTGCTAGTAGTGGCCTACATTGTGTGCTTCAAATCCTTCCTCCATCAAAAAGAAACTTAAAATGCATTGCCCCAACTCCCTGCTTCTCCATATGGAAAGAAAGGTGAATTTTGTATGCTTTTTACTTACTGTGTTCAAGACTTAATCATGTTTAATTATGATAATAAATAATGTGAAGTGAAAGTATTTCCTAGCAAAACAAATCTTTTAAATAGCATACATCTACCTTATTTTCCAGCACATTCATATTACAGTTTTTCATTCAAACCAGGGGTTTCTCTTCTCATAGTAATGCTTTTTAATCAAAAAGAACTACAAACTGTGCAATTGCTATTCTTACATTAAATAACAATTCACAAAACTTGTTCGGGACAACCTGTGCAGAATTAAACCAAATACGAACACCAACTGAGCAAAATGACATGGAAACTACAATGGGGAGCTTGCTCCCAAAGAACCTCTCTACACTTGCGGTTGTTAATCACATGCCATTGCAGGGGGGGGTCCAAAATACTTCTCACTGGCCTAGACCCAAGCAGCCTGGCACAGGGCACTCTATGAGACCTGCTCAGAGCTTATCAAGGTTGATGGAAAGCATTACTATTGCTGGCTTTGGAATAGGCCCTGATCCTTCCTCCTGACCACAAGCAAAGTAAGAATGGAACAGATGAGTGCAGCAAGATCAAGCCACATACCTTCAGCTGTGCTTACTAGTTCATAAAATAAACCTTTGTCTTCTATGTGAAAATAAAATGGTTGTTTCTTAGGAAAACTAAATTACAGCTGGAAAGAGGATTGGGGACCAGTCCCATCCCTCCCATAGAGGAAGAGTTAAAACTAGATGGTTAATTAGAAGAAATATGCTTCTCTTCTCTTTCTTCTTACCTTTCCCTCCATCCCTTTGGCCATGAAGGTTTCAGCAGGATCAGTTTAACACAAATCTTCCTATTGAGGATGCTGATCTTTTTTTTTTTCCCTAACCATAAGCAGTAGCAAAAATCTTGAATTTTCTTATACTGAAATATTTTGAAATGTTTTTCTCCAGAAAGGTAGTTTGTCTCTATCGTTGTTCAGCATTTGGAACAACCAAGTCCCTCCCTGATAGCATGTAATAGCAATTCTTGGCTTTCCCTCTGAGTGGCTGCATGGGATAGGAAACTAAGAGTTTTAGAGAGGACTCTGACTGCCCTCCCAAAAGATATATAAGAAATGTGCATCATGTGTAGAGGTCCTGAACTGATACATGTGCATTACTCTTCTGAGTCGGAGTGCCGCCTGTCTGTGTCAGCATGGAAACTCACCACAGAAACGCATCTATTTCAATTAAACCTAGATCCACAAGCATAAGAAGTCCAAGGTGAAATCTTTGCTAAAAAATGAGGGAGCCTGAGACTAAAGTAGGATATATCTTAGTGTAAGAGCAATAGCCTGGTATAAACCACATTCAGTTTCTAACTCTGAAGCCAGTTGAGCAGGGGTTCAACCTTGTACAACAAAGATTACAACCGGGGCATCCTAGTTAGTTCTCAGTTTCATCCTGACAAGTGACAGAACCTTGATATTTGTCATATGGCATCAATTCTTCCCTCCCTCTTTTTGTTTTTATTTTACAGCTAGTTTTGTATAACAAGCATTCCTGGGCAGTATGCACACAGCCTTTATTCACTGCCTAAAAGTAGAGAAGATGCTTTGAGTGTCTGGTTTTGCTCATGATTTTACATTGGCAAAGTTCATTCAAATCCCTTTAAAACCTCTAAACCTATCTTCAAGCCAAAAAGGTACAACTTCAGAAGGCAAAAGAAATAAATCTCTTTGAAATGCTAATGGAGTGGAACATTTTCTGCTATTTCAAGAAATAATCTAGCCTTTTGGAAAATTTGTAAAGGATTTGCTTTAATGAAGATATTTTAATTTATGACACGCAATTATAGTTCAGTGAGAACAATATTATGCTGTCACAGCCTTGTTCCTTATGCTGTGAAAATAGAAACACCATTATGAAAGAGGCTGCTGTTTTTAAGAACTCACAGTGTTTCACTAGCTTTGTTGAAGATGTACAAAGAACGAAGCTATGTTTAGCTATTTCAAAGGTACATTTTTCTTTTTACAGTGGCACTTCAGTTACTTTTCTGAAAGTATTTTTAAAGCAAAAAATGTCTAGCATGAGTCTAGAAGCCTTGCAGAACTGGAATAAAAATAAATATAGACAGTACAATACTTGATATTGTACCAGCGACCATGTGCATGACTAAAAGACTACCTAGGGCATTAGGCTAGGTCCGATAACAGAGGAAAGACACTCTGCCCTAATATTGCTAGTCGAACTAAATTATGGATCTGGGAACATGAAAAAAAAAAAGGCTTCAAAAGAAAAATAAAACAATACTACTAAAATAGGCCTGATTATGTGGGTCACTAAGTACTGTGTATTTCCCCTGTAGCATTTCATAGTAGTTACTGTTGCCAAGGGAAGCTTGATCCTCTCATTATGTATGTTTGTCTTTCACATCAGAGCTAGTCTCTTTCTTTCTACACCCCAGAACTGTAACAGAAATAAAAATAAGGAATGAACCCCCATTATTACCCAAATACCTACAAAGCCGAGGGAGTGACCCCAGCGGGTCGGTGGGTCAGCCTCCTAATCATTGATGCACTTGCTCCAGCAGACCCCAGCCTTTTGTAGCAGGGTCAAAGCCAAGACCTCTGCTGAGTGTCCTCAGTGAAGAATTAACAAGTGTGACAATTTGTGGTCCCTCCCCTCCAGGCTCCTGGTCCTGTCTGTGTGAATGCTGTAAATAGAGACATCTGGATGGAGGCCTTTCACTGCAGTAATTGAAAATGAACATGGATCAAGTTCTGGCCTGTTGTATTCATAAATCTTCAGGCTTAATTACATTAAAGGGAAATCTAGGGCCCAGCTCTATGGAAACGGCAGATTCTATCAGGCTCTCACATCATGAATCTTTAAGATAAGTGTTTTTCCTCTCTTTCGGACAGTCAGATGAGAAATTTTGATCAGGTCTTTCCAGTGCTAGAAGCCAGGCAAAGATCTATAATTGCTCTTTGTGGTTTCTTTTTTGTTTGCGTGTAACACGGTTTCGCGAGCAGGGGAGTTAGAAGATTTGTACATTTAAGGAATCGGACTGTTGCACTGCTCAGCACTGATGAGATTGATTCTGGAGGGCTGCACACACCCTCAACGTGTAAATTCAGGAGAGGGGAAAGGTATAGACAGTTCAGCGTCATAATTTTTGCATGCACAGAGTCCTTGGGCCCGCTTCCCAAAGAAAAGTGGAGTACAATAGCAAAGGGGGTCTGCACTTCCGGTTGTTCGTTTCCACGTTTTTCAAAACAGAAAATGGGCTTTGAGTTCAGTGAAGATTTTCATCACATCTGCCTTTTAAAAATGTAACTTTTGTTGAAGAAACAGCCAAAACTGGTATTTTGAACAATAAACAAATAAATAACTAAACTGGTGGCAGAAGGGAAAAATTCTGGATTTTGAATGAAACTTTCTAGTTTTCCAGAGCTTGTTGTTCAGTGCAAATATCAACTCTTTCTGCAGAATTTTTCCTCTCTTTAACTAGCCCTTATCATAATTTACAGAATCCACAGTGAGTTTTGTACGGGATATGGGTTTTCAGCGCAGCAGAAGTTTTATTGAAAAGAACACCATGAATGGAATAAAGATACACAAAAGCCAAGATGTTTTTAAGTGAAGTAAGGGATTTCCTAGACCCTACCCCAGAAAAAGTGCCAGTGTAGACAGACTCCTTTGATTACACTCTGCAGGAACTAATTTTACAGTATGTAAGTTGACTATTGTGTCCACACAGACACCTAACAATGTCAGTGAACCACAATACGGCCAAAGAAAACTGATCCCATCTATTCAATACACAGGACACTGACTCTTAGTAAAAACACAGTACAGCAAATAGTAAGGTCCTGTATCTTGGCCTTTATACATATTCTGAATGATGCTGTGTGTTTTGGGGGGTTTTATTATTTTATTTACACACATTTTAAAGCTAAACATTAAAATGCATCAAAAAAATTTTAAATAGTTCAAAAACATCAAGCAAGCTCATGACTTTTCAAAAAAAAATTGCTTACCATTTGCAATATTGTTCCCATGAAATTTCAGCCTGAATGAACTTTGATATCATTACTATAAATGTTCAATTAATTAATAGCAGAGGGAATTCCACACAGAAACCAAAATTAGGTACTCAGTCCCCACAGTCAACGGTTCCCCCCTAATAACACACATTTTCACCATTCCTTTCCTCAAAGAGCAGGGAAGCTCTACAAAAATAACTGAAAGTAGTCAGCAAACAGGTCTTCCAAAACAACAGCCTGTCTTGCCTTCTAGCTTAGAGGCATACTGCAATAAATGAAAGCTGCTGAAAAATATCTCCCAACTTGGAAATGAGAGCAACCCATCCTCTTTAACAAATCTTGATTCGGTTCCCAGACTTGCACAAACTGCTGTGGCAGAAAACTATCAATAATGTTGGCTCTGTGGGAGAAGAGCAGGGTTGCTTTTAGCCTTCAAAGCAGCAGCGCTCAAGTAACAAGTGTTTTTGATGTCAGCATTTACTGTCATATTGACAGAAGGGGCTGGGTAATCAGGCTAGGATTATTTATCTGAAACTCTGAACCAGCAGCACCGTAAGGTTTTTCAGAGAGGACAAGCTCACAATGTGACTGCAGCATGGGAAGAGACGCTTCCTGTCAGTGGGGTCTAGGGGCTGCTACTAAGTCCCAAAATTACAGGTTTGCACCTGAGTTCAGAGATATGTTTTCCAACCAGGCAGAAGGGTGACAATAATGCCAAAGTATTCATTTTAAAGTGAGACCAGTCCTCCATGCAGCAAGGCCTTTCTTATCTAAAAGCTTTACTTGCAAATCTGTTGTTTTGCTCCAGTAATTCTACTCCTGGATTCCAGATTTCACCTTTAATTGTAGATTTAATTGCTTAATCATTTAGGTGTGGTCCATTTTATAGAGATCTTCTTGTCATACATTTAAAGGGAACTCCGCATTTTGAGCCGCCTTTCTGCTGTCTTTACTATTACTGAACACGAAGACTCCAGCAAAGGTGACAGAACCACATCCTGGGGTTTTTAACCACCCATATCATTAATTACATATGGGAGGTAGCAAAGTTGCTTTCAAATGCGATACACTCTTCCCCAATTCTGAATCTTTCAAACTGTGCCAGTGATCACAGCTAATTCCTATTATATACCTGTATTGCCTGTGTTCTTACAAAGATTATATTGTACCTCCTGTTACAGCACCTGTTGCCCTTCAAACTGATTTTTCTGTCTTTCCTCTCTTCCACCGGTATCGTCTCTCGTAACTTCCCAGTGGATCCCCCCTTGCCAGTGTGATTTTCAGTTCTTTGATATGTGCTCTGGCAAGCCTTGGTACAACGGTACTGAAAGCTCCCGTGTGCCGCCACGCTCCTGCAAACACTTTGGCTTGTGCTCACATTGAGAATCTGACAATTCCTGCTGGCTTCAGTGCAAATGCCCCCATTTAAACGTGGATATGGTAATTTATGGGAGTCAGGGCTTTAAAACACGTCAGGGTCAACTTGTGTTTATGAAAAAAAGTAAATCATCAATTTTACACTCCTCTTCTTCCTGGCAAGAAATATGCAAAAACACCAAGTTAAAAAAAAATTTTAAACTGACATTATGGATTTCGTCCTGTTAGTAACTCAGAAGCGTTTGTCTGTAGTCTTCCGGAGGTAATAAACCTCTATCAGGGTGCTTTATTGGCCTTAAATTATTAAACATACAATAGAAAGCATACATTGTGTTTGTGTACGGCAGTGTGCTGTACCCTTCTCTGCTGCCTGCACTGAGGTTGATCGTGAGTCAAGAAGGTAAGTTAATGTCTGGGGTGTTTTTTCATTTGGGGGAGTTTTTTAAACATACAGTGTGCTTATGCTTGTGCTTATATGAACAACGTGTTTATACGAACTAGGAGATATTCCTTCCGCACAACACTGTTTAAGTTCTGTGGGGAGCAGGTGCCTAACTCTCGCTGATACCTTTGACCATAGCAGTTCATGTTGTCTATTTTCTCGTGCATAAAAACAAAGCCTCGGAAATGTGGAACAGGGTGGATGCTCCAGAAACACTGATGGAAATACTTTAAAAAGTCCATTAACAATAGTTAACTTTACAACATACACCCTGCAAAGCAAAGCAAATCATAACAGTAAAACATAATATAACTTGTGTTTTCTTCCCTTCTTTACCGATCATAAATGTATAGCTGTTGATAAATCCCACTATGTATAATTTCGAAGAACATCCATCACGAATACGATAGATACTAGTGAAGAGCATCTGGTCAGTCAGCAGCCAAGTAGTACTGATCCAGCCAGCCAAGAGTCACCTCAGAAACTGAGAATATGATCTCTCTAATGAGCCCCATTTCCCCACAATCTCAGATATCTCATACATTGCTTACAACCTAGGTGCTATGTCTCTCTCTATACACAAGTTGCGCACTTCTAAAAATGTGGGCCCTTCTAGCTGTATAAGCAACAGCTTTGGAAGATGCAGTTATTAAGGCTCTATGGTCACACCACTAACTCCTTTGCTGAAGCCTAAGTAAACTTGTCCAGCTGATGGCACCAAGGTACCCTGCAGCCTCCAGCAAAACGTGCTGTTGCAGGCACTGCTGGGAGGGCTGGCAACAGTTCTTTACCTAGATCCTTTACTCAGTCTAGCGCTTAGGGCCACTTTCTGGCTCATGCACCTAAATCAGAGTTATAAAAATCCAGATTTGCAATACTGCAGACACAGTTTTCCCAAAGGTGTTTCATGCAGAGACTGTTCCCTTTCAGACATTAAAATATTCAGGATGAAAATGCCAGCCCTTGTGCAGTGGGCAGTACCAGACCCTACTACCAGTTGCACTGAAGTCTTCATAGGAAAAATGAAACTACACCCCCAGTTTCATGGGGAACCTCTGTAATTTATAAGGGCCACTGTCAATATTGATGCAAATTTCAGTGTTATCTAGCCATGTATCATGAAAGATAATTACTGGTGTATTTTACTTTCCCAAGGTAAGGTTTCTGCCTGAGCTGGTTACTTCACCTACACCTGAAACAGAGCATGTCCTGCATTGACCCAGGAGTCGCAGCCATTCCTGGGAAGCCTAAGCCCACCCCAGGGGAGGAAGACATCAACAAGAATGTACTGCAATAGCTGCTGAGAGAGAGATGCAGGGGGGTCTCCATATTAAACAAACAAAAAAAAAAAGACTAAAAACCTACACAAAGTTTCCAGTACTTTATCCGCCATATGAGTTAAGACCTGGTTATGGGCATTTGCATATTGGACACTGTTTCTCCTTTTACGTTTCTTCTCCTGCTGACTCTACAGACTATACCGTCTGGCATACCAGCCATAAAGATTAAGGTTCTTTATGATGCAGTTCTGTTATGCCTTTATCATTAAACAAGTTGAATATATTTGTTACAAGCCCAGACCCCTTGAAATACAGGTTTAGGGCACCACCACATTTAATTTGTCCTTAACTGCATTGCCTGAATTTTTTAATATATAGGGGTTTATATATATATATATATATATATATATATATATATATGGAATATATATATTCCCAGTAAAGTTTCAGGAAAACATAATATGCCCAAAAACCAGAAATCCTTTCCATCACATACAGGCCTCACAGTGTCTCTGCATATGCTGAAAAGATCCAGTGACAGCTGGCAAGGTCATTGTAAATGAGGGAAAAAGAGAGTCTTGTCTCCATTACCAAATGGCAGCAACTAATCACTGTCACATCATGATGTGGTTCTGAACTGTCTGCAGGTTTATTGTGGCCATTAACCTATTCAAATGTTCTACTTGAGGAGAAAAAAGTGCAGGGCCCAGTTCTTGGATCCCAGTCTTCTGCAGTCATTTGAACCAATACGAAATCAGTGTAAAACACCACCAAATCAGACCACATCTATACCAAATTAAACACAGTGAGGTAAGTTAGAGCCTGAATATAGAGCATATTGCTGTCTACAGTCCTTATGCATGATCTTTTCCCCTGCAAGTAATACAAAGTGGCTTTCACAACTTCCACTGAAAATCAAGCTCTTGCATTTACCACAGAGTAAGGGGAACACACCAGAGTGACTAAGGCTTTGCAAATTCACACAGCGCTTGGCCCTCACAGCAACTTGTTCATGCTGTCACACTTTCAGCCTGGTAGCACTTTATGGCCAGCTTGCTATAGTGCAGATTATTACATTGGAGCAGAGAAAGGGTAAAACAGACTGCAGGAAGGAGGGTCAGGAATTTGCTTTTTCCTCCCATTTTGGAGTACAAAGTCTTTGTCATATATTTACATTATCTCAACAATAGGGGGTTGATTCCCACGCTGATTTTTTTATGGGCTGTCAACACTGTTGAGAATTATCCGTAAGCAATGAATAGTTTTTCCTTTAGACACCACAAAATATTTTAAGTGAGTTTCATGAATCCAAAGAAATGTTATCTTCGAGTCATCTATTCTTTTTTGCCTCAAGGAAATAAACTGCATGAATGTGAGGCAAAACAAAATTATATTGAGGATATGCTTACACTGCATGAGGCTGACATTCCCCAAGAATTCTGTCCAGTCACTACCATACCTAGAATAAAATCATATCTAATGACCAAATAGACAGCGGGATCTCCTGTCAGTGAACCTTACACAAATCTTTGTACATGGAAAAGCTCCTGACACTATGTAAGCAACATTTTGTGGTGGTCAGACACAGTGGGAAGTCCCTTCATCTCTGGAGTTCATGGCAAAACCTGGTCTATCCACAAAGACAGTGTAAGAAAGCAGGGAGGTTAAAACACAGGATTGAGTTTCAGAAGCTGTGGCTTAAAATTGCCACAGGCCAGGCACTCCTTGTAGCCCTTGGCTACATCAGCCTTGTAGCATCAGGTCTGCCTACACTCTCATCGCTGTAGCTTGCATCGACGCACCCCAGCTAGCTCTAATTACCGAGCACAGGTCCTGCAAGGGGGAGCAGGTGTGGCAGCTGGGAAATCAATGCACGGTTACTACCTAAGTGTCTCCCCAGCTTCTTAAGTGTGTTTTTCAGCCTCTTCTAAGCTCTGTACTGCCACAGCTACATTAACAGTACCTAAGCCACCTAAGGTACACATAGGTGATTTATATACACATGATCACAAGGACCTTCACATCTTGGAGAGACACCGAGACCATCTACCTGAGGAACCTATCCTATGTGACCCAGTTAGCCCTCCCAGGAGACTCTCTCTCTCTCTCTCTACAGTCGCAGAAGCAACACTGCAGACTCTAGACCTCAGAAGTATACCTGACGTGTCTTTGTGATGCACTTCACATTGGAAAATAGGAAAAAATACTACTTTAGGTGCCTTTCTACTTATAACCACTTTAGAGGCCCAATCCTATTGTGTGCTCTTACAGTATCTAAACTGTAAAGATGCACTCCCAGATGAAGTTCCTAGGTGATGCTCTAGAAATTGTTATAAATAACAATCTTTTGTAATAACACAAGTAGTTATCTCATGGACAAATTCAGCCCTTCACATTCTTATTTAATTGATATCACAAAAAAGTATTCAGCATAGAGGAAATTTTCAGAAAAAAAATCAATGGAAAGTCTGAGCAATAATCTTCTTCCTCTAAACTGGACAGATCGAAGAAATAATTGAAAATAATTTATCAGTGTATGAACCCAAAATCTTGTACATGACAGGCAGTGTGTTGGGGACGCTTAATGCATCTGCCACTCTATAGCTGCATTTTATTTAGTACTCTGGAAGTACAAATGCTTCCCCACTAGTGGAACCACATAGTTTCCAAAAGCTGTCTTCCATTGAGAGGACAATTGTTTTCTATAGAGATGAGAAACAAATACCCATGACCCAAGTCACCTTGCCCCAGCAGGCTTTTGCTGCGGCTTCCTCTGTGTAAATACAACAAAGTCTGGCAGCAGTCAATCCTGCCAGCCCACACTGAGCCACCACAGAGTGCATCGCTATTTACCCTTCCTATTAATCTGTCAGCGTTCTAGTCAAACACGTAAAACAATATGGTGTGTGCATATCTTGACTAGTCATTGCTAAGTTACTGAGGAGCAACATGAATGAGTGGAAAAACATGCAACAAACTATAACACTAGATTTTTAAGGTATGGAATATTGGAGTTTTCAATTGTCAGTTTAAAGGAAGCAGCCATGGTGTTTGTAGCATGGTGACAATAATGCGAAAGCTAGAAACTAGACCCAGTCTGCCGCTTTCAGTGTAGAATAAATGGGTGGTGTTTGTTTTGCTAAGATACAGGTTTAATACTGATTCTTTTATAAGCTCCCTGCTCTGTGCAGTGAGGAAATAATTAGGAGACTTGGGATCCTGTACTTCAGTTAACTCCACACCACCAGACTGCTGCCACAGTGCGGAAACCAATGACCAGAGTTACCAGAGATGTGGCAGGCCTATATTTTGAAGCATTTTGAAGCATTTGAAACACTGTTTACTTACAAACCCTGTACAAGAAACCCAGTTGAATCCAAAAGCTTTTTAGTAGACAGTGGAGAGTCCACTCCAGTATTCCTTACTTAGAGAAATTCAGCTCAATCGTAGCAATTCCTGCCCAGCAGAGCCTCTTTAAAAAACAGGGTGCACATTCTGTCAGACTGCTGAGTCAAGCATATTGCTTGCACTTCTCTGAGAAATAATATTATTTGATGATGCTCTAAGGCTTTGTCAGAACTGAAAATTTGCCCTGCCTGCTATCTCTTTAATTCATTTTTTGCCATGAACAAAAGGAAGAGTGTGTGTATGAGAAAGCAGAAATACAGGAAATAGGCCATGGGGTGTATTCTGAGTGCCAAGAAGACTTTATCTCAATCAGAATAATCTTCGCACAGTCAGCAAACTCCCCAGAGCTGAGTGAGAACTGGAAAAAAGCATGACTAAACATTACAAAACTAAATGACAAAGTACCAATAATATTATTTAGCCATTTTCAGAAAAAGCTTGATTTGTTCTTTACTTTACGCTCAAGATAGCGAAGTTCTACTTTGGCACTGCTGGAAGAGGAGACTGCTTTTGCATATGTATATATGCACATATGTAAACATGTACATGTATGTAAGTACATGTATATATACCAAACTATGTCAAGCAATTCATAAGGAACAAATGCAAATTATGGATTCACTTCTGCAAGAACTTCTATGCAAAGCTTTATGCTTCTAACTAGTCCCACTGACTTCAGTAATTCTACTTGTATATGAAAGTATGCCGATTCATAAATGTTTTCAGATTTTGGCCTCAACATCTCACACTTGCCATGCTCATATTAATAGGAATACACAAGGCAATAAAGAAATCCTGGATCAGGCTGTAAATTTTCCACAGAACTAGTGACTTACAAGGTGATAAATTGTAATAATTAATTATGCTGTAATTGTCCTAGGCAATTCAATTTGAATATGAGGTTCACTGTCTGATCAACTTCAAGTTGACCAAAATAGGCCACAGCATACATCTCTTTGGACACCGGAAAGGCACATGGTCCAGGGATGTCCAGAAAAGTGTCTGGAACTGACCCAAAAGCAGAGAAAATATCTTCATCTCAGTCCATGCTCAAGCAACAACTGGCGAAGCGTACAGAAAGCAGAACTACCCCCCACAATCAAGCTATCAGTCTCAAGGAGTTATAGGCAAAATACCACCCTTTCAGTAACTCACTGCTAGTCATGCTAAACTTATTTAATCTCATTATCACAAAGGACAGGTAAGCACATTAGCATTTCAAGACAAATCAGAGAACCATGATTTATTGGTAACATTTTGAAAGTGGTAAAATCCCTGAGTGCACTTGGCATTGCTATCTTTTTAAACTTGCAAGGAAATGCCACAATCCTATCCTGGTGAAGCCAACACAATCTGGGAACTGCAAAAGCTGTCCTGCCCCATCTGATGTTGCAACCTTGCAGCATACATGCAAGCATCTAGGCAGTGACAGTATTATCCCCAGTCATAATCAGAATTTCTCAAAATACCCCAAGGCTTGTCCATAACTAAAACTTTTGGTTATGCTTTAGCTAAAGATAAGAGATCTCCATTTAACTCCAGGGAATTACTACAGTTGCTAATTCTAACATAAGCATATCTAACTCAGAATGCTCCATTAGCCAATATGAGAGGAATTCATATGTATAAATTTGATTTGAAACACAGAAAAACTTCCCTGTGTCTTGTTTTCAGATGTTGAGGTGCAAAGAAAGTTTCTGAACGTTCTTCAGACCTAAATGCCTGAAAATTAGACTTGCCGAAAGGGGTAAAAATTTGCAGCACTGAGATCTCGAATCGGAGTAGCGCATCCCCACTCAGCAACTTCACTGAAGTTTTAAGTTCATGCGCCAAAGTCCACCAAGGTCAACAGAATGATTAATTTGTACTTTGTTTCAAGTCTGTAGTTAAGATCTATGTAAGGAGTAAAAAGAATTTATTTCAGTGATCTTAATACATTCAAATCTCTCCTGCAAGAGAATCACTAGAAAAGCAGGTATATTACACTATGAAGCAATGTTTTGAACTACAGCACTCTGAATAGGCTTAACAGCACAAACCAGACCCCTACCAGGTTAAATTGCAACATAACAGTTTTCATGCTAAATACTTCTTCTCCCTCTGTTGAAACTCTTCTGCTAATGTCTTCAGATTACTTAGATAAAAGTAAAAAGTTCCAACCGATCTTAGAAGAAAGAAAAAACCTCTCTCTTTAATAAAATACATTCAAGTTGTTTACAGAACAGAGTTTTTTAACTCTGTTAAATTGTTTTAACTGTTAAGGACAAAGTATTTCATATTATTTGATTCCCCCTTTATTGTAGGAGCTTCCAACTTGTTCCAATTTGCAGGCCCCGAAAGATGTGCAGAAGAGTTACAGAACTCAGAGTAGCAATTTAAAACTACTGCGTAAGTTTTTACTTCTGTGGACCCCTCAGAAATGATCCATAGGCTACTGATGGAAAAACACCAACTACTCTAAAAATTATGCTGCTCTGTTTCAAGAGCAAGTCGAGAGCTTATGGGTAAGGATTAAAGGGCAGGCTAGCATGGGTGACACT